>NC_133652.1:144049488-144176446 GCF_009905375.1 Apium graveolens | reverse complement strand
ATACCCTCATGCTGTGACCCCACACTAACACACACCACAACTCGTTATAGTCTCAGAGATGAAATTGAAATAAGTACAAGTCTTTGAATCCACAATTTAAAATTATCAACCCAAATGATTACTTGATAATTTACAGTTAATTGCCATTATCTGCCACAAGTATAATTATACATAATTGGATTCTCAAAAGTAGATGGTCTAAACTACAATGGATCTACCTCTGCAGCTATAGCAGCTACAATATCAGCGGGAAGACGCGGGACGCTTCCCACGCGCTTGCGCTGGGTCTGCTGGAGTCTGGCCATCTCTCCTAACTGTTGTTGTGTGATGAAGAAATAAAGCAAGAGTGAGCCTTACAGCTCGCAAGATAATATGTAGTGATAACAATAATACCAGTATCTAAATGGATACTTACTAAAATCTTTATCGTGTGTAAGATAATTACTTACTAGATATAAGTAAAAACAAGAATGAAGTTACCAATACTTCCCCACACTTATATCATTTATAAAGCTACTTGAACTATCACCGTTCAAAGTATAATTAAATTCACGAGGTCATCCCATAGATGAGACCACAAATAAACTTGAAAATATTTGATCTTTGAAATATTTTGAAAAGAAATGAAGTTACGAGATACTTCATTCAATGGATACACCAATAAAAATGTTGACCCTGTCAATGCTTCGGCAACCACCCATTAGTAGCCTTTCGATCGAAAATGCTACGGGTAGTGTTGCAGAATTATCCAAATGGATGATGAACTCATTAGGGAGTTTACCGCGCCAGGAAGACCACTTACGATGATCAGTCGTAGTAGTTCAACCCCACCATTTTCTATATGTAGAGGAGAACCTGTCGGATTTACTTGTCAACCGAACACTGAACTCCTAGGGAATGGACCGCCTTAGCGGAACTTCCAGGCCATTTGGGCCAATATAAAGGCTGGGCCGGCGCTACTCGACCACTTACGCCACTCCTAGTTCAGATGAAATCCATGACTCTGAAACGTAAAGCTCGTTTCCCCCTTTCCCCAAGTAGAAACTTGTTGATACGGCTCCACCAAGAAGTCGTATCTAGTTGGAAAGGAAAACTCACCGATATTTCCCAGGCGATGCCTGTTAATGGATTAACTTGTTCCAGAATTTTACTTCCCGAATATTGGGTAAGTAATCAAAAACTCTTTTACCAAGACAGCAACCTTGTTGCGAATATAAAACACACCACCGAGCCGGATCCCCCATGTTTGAGCGAGTATTTAAATCCCCTTTTTAAAAGGAAGATCTTAAATATAAAAATAGTTTTGGGATCCGCTCTAACTTTTGAAAATCATTTTAAAGACTCGAAAACACTTTAAAGAGTGTTTGGAGTAAAACTGATTTGATGAAGTAAATCAGTCCCCAGTATATTTAGAAAATGTCTGAATATTATTATTTAAATAATATTCCTATAAAGAATTATCTTTATAAAATAATTGAAGTAGAAGTATTAAAACTTATACTTGAAACGAGTATTAAATAATCAAAGATATACTTATATGAAAGTATTATCTTTAGTTGAATAATCGAAAATAAGTTTGATTATTAACACCTTATTCTTTAATAAAATAAAGAATATATTTCAGCAAATAATCGGAGTCATAGATCCTCAAATGAATATTCAAATAATATCATTAAATAATATAAACTGAGTCATAAGCCTTCGAATGAAATTCAAATAATATTCAATAATAACATAAAGAGTCATAAGCCCTCGAATGAATATTCAAAATAATATTCAATAATAAAATAAAGTTAAAGCTATCGAATAAACCTTATTCGATTAATAGTTTTGAAAACTATGACCATATATATATAAATATATATATATATATATATATATATATCCATATCCATATAAAATCTACTCGGGATCCTCGACTCCCGGTTTTAGAAAATATTTTCACCCTTGGGTCCCTATACTAAGGGTATATGCAAGATACAACTATCCTCTAGCATAGGTATTATCAAATAAACCAACAGATATATATCTCAAGAATATAAAACAGGCATGCATATATACCATATCACATGCTACAATATATCGCAACATTTGCTAAATAACAATCATGCAATATCACAAGATAATGCATATACATACATTTACATCACAACAACAGTGTATCGGATAGAATACTTGCCTGAGCGACTTGGGGGTGAGAAAGGCTCGGGACGAGTCTGGCAACCTATAAACAACAAGTAAGTTGGAATTAAACCAAAATCACTTGTAAGTCTATGCTTTAACTAACTTAGACTCTAATGCTAGTTTTACGCTCACCGATTCGCTTAAGTCACTCGGGTACCCTCGGCTCCACCATTTTTAATAACTTGACCTTTACGAGTTTTAACGCGATTCCTTCGCGAATGACTTACCAACTGCCTAACACACTTACCATAAATGTTTCACACATTAATTAATCCTTTTTGGTCTTTAACCTACATTCCAAAGTAAGGCGAGGGAAAAAGTTTCGTTCGTGAAACACCGTTACTTGAAACGGTCGTTTCTCCTAAACCGTAAATCGGAATCGGACGAACTACATATCAAAACGAAGCTCGTAACATGAGCTATCTAAACATGGCAGTGGTCACAATTTAACAGGGGGTTCTCGGGTCCTAATGCTATGCACAAAAACAGTCCAAAGAAAATCGGACATTACGACGCTATGTTACGCGATTTCCCATTTTTAAAACTACCCACAATCATCACAAACCATCCTCAAATCCACACACATCAAACACCCATCCTTACCACATCATAACAATCCCAAACAATTCAATATTACTCATTCATACATATGCTTAACCTAACTTTAATCATGCTTTAAGTTTCTTAAATCAAAACCACTAAATTATCATTTCATTTCACCACCATTCCAAATCTCAACTCTAAACATAACAACAAGATACCATAACATCTTACTCATCAAAATCACTTTATAATATATATGAACCTAGGGTTTGAAAGTGGTATAACCTTCCTTGGCTTGGTGGGTGAAGCTAGAAGCCTTCAATAAGCTGGAGTAGGTCTTAAGAAAGCTTGGATCTTCAAGAAAACAAGAAAAAAACTCAAGTTAAAACTTTGAAAACACTATTCATTGTCTCTCCATGATTAAATCAAGAAGCTAGAGAAAGAATTTGTGGCTTAAACTTATGATATAGCCATTACTAAGCATTAAAGAAGGTTAGGGAATTTTCTTACCAATTAAGGATGTCTTGGATCTTGATTTTTGAAAATTTAAGCTTTGAAAATGGGTAAAGGCCGAGAGCAAAGAATGAAGAACAAGCCTTGGTTGATTTTTTGATTTTGATGAAATGATTTGCTAGTTGGTTGACTTGTTTTGTTTTCCATTTAGCAAATTACCACCTTGTCCTTGCATTTGTGTGGTCTTAAATCAACCACACTTCCTTCCTTCCATGTCACTGCTTATGTCACCCTTATGATGTCATCCTCCCTTCCTGTCTCCTTTCTATTGGTTGGATGACATCACTCCCCTTAAACCCTTTGATTAACTCCCTAATCGTTTGCCTAATGACCGCTGATCTGTTGCACGGTTCGCTTAACTTTCGTTCTCGTTTATCGTTTGAAGGATCATACCCGGGATCTTATTACTTAGGTTCCCTTGACCTTTCTCAATACTTATATTCCTTTTTATGATCCTCTATTATAATCCTTTAATTTAAATCCTTTTTATCCTGTTACCTTATACTCAATTCTCTCCGTATCTTGTGGATTTCCGGGAAAAACCAAAGTGTTCGGAATTGGATTCTGACGATCTTTACATACACTTATATACTTCATAGAGTACTAATATCCCAGAATATCCATAACAGAATCCCTACATAGTGTGGCGCGAAAAGTTTTCTCATTCAGCTAAAACACTATTCACAAGGGTTACAAAAAGTTGAAAAAATTTTGGGGTTATTACAATGCACCTGTTCAGGGGGAGCAATCTGAAGATCCTACCATAACTCAAGACTCTTAAGAAGCATCAGAACCTGTCACTGGCTCTTCAAGTTCTAATTCATCAAGTTCTGATGAGCCAAATTCTAATAATTCTGGAAACTCTGATTCTTCGAATCCTGAAGGATCCAACTCAAATTCTGAAGTCTCAGAGAGCATAACTATAGGGGAACATCAGAAAATGCTGATGGAGACAGCATAGATCATGGGGGAGGATCCAGTTCTAGAAATCAACTTCTATCTGCAAGGAAGTGGACCAAATTACATACACCTGACTTAATAATTGGAGATCCTGAAGTAGGTGTCAGAACTAGGTATCTGAACTAGAACAGCAACATCAAATGAATATCTCTATCATTCTTTTCTATCTCAAACTGAACCAAAGAAAGTGGATGAAGCTCTTTAAAATGTTGATTGGGTGCAAGCAATGCAGAAAGAGTTAAATGAATTTGAAATAAATAAAGTCTGGACCATAGTGCCAAAACCAAAGAACAGATCAATTGTTGGCACAAAATGGGTGTTCAGAAACAAAACTGACAGTGATGGCATAATTACAAGAAACAAAGCAAGGCTGGTTGGTAAAGGCTACTCTCAACAGGAGGGTATTGATTATGATGATACATTTGCACCAGTTGCTATATTGGAAGCCATAAGAATCTTTTTGGCTTATGCTGCTCACAAGAAGTTTAAAGTCTTTCAAATGGATGTGAAAACTGCTTTTCTCAATGGAGAATTGGAAGAAGAGGTATATGTTGAACAACCTCCAGGATTTATAGATCCAAAATTTCCAAATCATGTCTACAGACTTGATAAAGCACTTTATGGCCTTAAGCAAGCTCCAAGAGCATGGTATGAGACTTTAACTCAATTCCTTCTGAAAAATGGATTTCACAGAGGTACAATTGATAAAACACTGTTCTACCTCAACCATGGAAAGGACTTACTTTTGGTACGGATATATTGATGATTTATATTTGGTTCTACAAATGCCAAACTCTGTGAAAGGTTTGCAAAGCTAATGCAGTCAAGATATAAAATGAGTATGATGGGAGAACTTAGCTATTTTCTGGGACTTCAAGTCAAGCAAAATGAAGAAGGTACTTTTATCAATCAATCCAAGTACACTAGAAATTTACTCAAGAAATTTGGAATGCAATATTATTCAACTGCATCCACTCCCATGGCCACTGCAACCAAGTTGGATAAAGATACTGGAGCATCAGTAGATATTACTAACTACAGAGGTATGATTGGCTCTTTACTCTATTTAACTGCAAGTAGACCTGATATCATGTATGCTACCTGTCTTTGTGCAAGATTTCAGGCTGATCTAAGAGAACCTCATCTAATAGTTGTGAAAAGAATTTTCAAGTACCTCAAGGGTATAGCTGATCTAGGATTGTGGTATCCTAGAGAATCATATTTTAAGCTAATAGGTTACTCAGATGCAGATTTTACAGGATGCAAAATAGACAGAAAAAGCACTAGTGGAAGCTGCCAATTTCTTGAAGGTAGATTGGTTTCTTGGTTTAGCAAGGAACAGAAATCAATTTCCACATCAACTGTAGAAGCATAATATATTGCTGCACGAAGCTGTTGTGCATCGATTCTTTGAATGAATAATCAGTTATTGGATTATGGGTAGAATTTTCTAAAATACCTATTTACCTGTGATAATCAAAGTGATATTGCTATGACAGGTAATCCAGTTCAACACTCAATTGACAAAAAACATCAGCATTAGGTACCATTTCATAAGGGAACATGTAATGGAAGGTACAGTGGAATTGCATTTTGTTCCAACAGATCAACAACTAGCAGATATCTCACCAAACCGCTATGTGAAGCTACTTTTACAAGACTGGTAATTGAACTTGGAATGGTTTTAGGTTCTTTCTCAAAATCTGCTTAGTTTTTATTCTCATGCATCAGACTTTATGATCAGTGTTTACAGATTGTCTTATCTCTATGTAATATGTGCTTAAATTATAATATATTAAATATTGATTGTTACCTGATGTGATTCTAGATACTCTGATAGTGTTTTGAATGTTCTGTGACTATTCAATCCAATGAGGATTACTGTGCTAGATGCTGACCTGGTAGTCTTTAACAAATTGGAAATCCCATCTTCGAATTAGTGTTTATGTGGAAATTCATTTAACACAAGCAAATTCTGATGTTGAGCTTAGTCAAATTTACTTTGTGTATCTTATTATTAAGTCACAAACTAGATTCTTGCTTCTTATCTGTCAAATTATGATGTCAATAAATCTTAAGGATGAACCACATGCTTGATAAGCCTCACTTATCTGAAGAAAAGAAAAGAAAATTGAAGTCAGGTACTCCTTTGAGATCTAGAGTAAATATGTGGAAGGAAAGACCCAAGTGCATTACTGGTATTAAGTAATATGCATTAGAAAAGCAATAAATTTTTCTTGGTGACTTTTCACATTCTCTGATTATTGGAGAAATACTCTGATAATAGCATAAATTCTGATAGCAGTTGTGACTCAGTTACCACTGAGAAGCCACTGTAAAAGGAATTTCAAAAGATGCATAAAATGAGCATAAACAGTTGAGGTGGATTCTTGCATAAAATTTTCTATATTAGACTTCATTATTAATGACATATTTTAAGCACTTTCCTTAGTTATGCCTTATTTCTAAGATATACTGAAGTTTATCAAACTCTAATCTTAATCTGATATTTTGCTAATGCACACACTTTCACTCCATATGAATGATGAAAATTACTGTGGTGATTAAGTTGTTTTTGACAAATAGTTAAGTGTCATTTGCATAAATTCTGAGGACAAGTTCTGATGCTTAAACTCTGAAGAAACAAGTTAGTATTTGTATGAAGAATCACAGAAACAAACATTAACTTTTTGAGTACAGAAGCCATGTTCTGATGACTGTTAAAATCTGATAATAGTCAAGTTCTAATATTAAATCCTGATGGAAACTCTGATGCTTACGTGAAATTATTTATTTACTTGACTTATTTGTGGTAAATACTGTAACAGTCATATTTTATAAGAATATAATTAGGTGAGATAAAAACAATCATAATCATTTAGTTAGTGGGAAGCGTGTTTTACTTGAAACACTGCATGTGCACATTTATTACTGCTTATTTCCCGTGCCCACTAATTATGTTTTGTCTAATGACAAGCTGCCAGGTGTCTAAAGTTTTTTATGCTTCAATCATAACAGTTGTCAAATAGAGAGTATTAATATGGGAGTTAAAAGATATTATAATCTTTTACCTACTTTTCTTTCTCTATTCTCTCTCTCACTAATATTCTCTGAAGCTATTTTCTTACAGGCTGTTATCAAACACCTTGTGTGCATTCTATTTTCTCACTTATTTTTCACAGAATTGGCACCAAAGACATCGCTTTCAATTGAGCCAAGTTTGTTCCTAACAAATACTTGGCTATACTGAGCAAGGGTGAAGCTCCATCAAAACTTCACTTCATCCAAGATTTCCTTGCTAACAGTGAGATTGGGTATGCTTTGACCCAACCAGAAGCAATCTCAGGAACTCAAGTACTGGAGTTTTGGAGGAGTGGTGTGTATGATGATAGTGGTGCACATGGGTCCTCTAGTATTATCTTCACAACAGGGGAGGATGATCATGTGGTGACTTTGGCTATAGTTAGACAGGCTTTACATTTGCCAGCAAGCCGTGTTTACAGTTCAACAGTTGAGGAGCCTGCTCTTCAACAGATGATGGCCAACGTGGGTTATGAGAAGTCTTTTGCAAAGCTGGGTCAATTGAAGAGACCTCCCATCAGGAGGGAATTGAGTTTCTTCTTTGACTGCATCACAAAGGCCTTTGCTAACAAGTGCTCCAATTTTGATGTTATACCCATACTGAGTCAGCAAATTAGGTATGCTCTCTTGAATAAAACATATTTTTTTTGCTAAATAAATAAAACACATTTTGATTATGCAAATGCTGTTTTAGGATTCATAGGTGATAGGATGACAAAAGATAGAAATACAGTCTATTTTGCTAGATTCTGTCAGCTTATTTACAGTTTCTGTTGCTCTGATGGACCCCAACTAGCAAGTGAGTTAATTGAACCATTTAAACTTGCTAAAAGAGATTTTACTAACTTATTATCTACTGATAATAAGAAAACTGTTTTGAGACCCCTCCAAATTCCACAATCAGTCAAACAGAACCAACCACTACACAACCAACCACCTCTCAACCTCAACCAACTCAACATACCATCAGAACATACTTCCAACCAGCACCATCCCAACAACAACAACCATCAACACCTTCCATCAGACCTTCATCTTCCAGGCCTAAGAGAGCAAAGTCTGTTCCTAGATATCCACCAAGGAGAAGAAGGATGATTCTAAGGGAGGAATCTTAGGATGATGAAGAAGCACAGGTTCATGCATCAGAACCTGTGACTGTTGAAGCTGAAAATTTCAATTTTCAGAAAGAAATAGCAGCTGAAAAGGAAACTTCTCAGATAAATACTGAAGCTGAAGGTTCTGATACTTTGAAGAGAAAGAGAACTGTAAGTTCTGATGCTGCTAAGGCAACTCCTTCTCTATCAAGGAGATCAAAAAAACAAAGAGCAGGAAGGCACATGGCTCAACCTCAGTCTGAGGATACACAAGAAGCTGAGGAAGGGGATCAGGAATCTCTGATCTCATCAAAACCTGTTATCATTCAAGCTTTGCCATCCCCAACTCAAGCTCAAGACACTATTCCAGATATAGTGCTCACACCTCCTGTCTCTCCAATCAAAGCTACAGATAATGCTGAAGAACAAGACACAAGTTCTGACATGATATTCACAATCTGAATATTCCTACTATTCTTTATCTGGAAGCTCCAACAGCAGCTCAGCCATCTATAGTCAACTCTCCAATCTTAAATACTGAGATACCATCTACACCAATTTTGGAGATAAATTCTGATGAGAATTTAGATGAAGCTACTGCAGAATCTCCAACAGCAACACACACACTAATACTGTCAGAAGATAATGAGTCTTCTTCAAGTTCTGAAGATAGTGTGTCTGTTGATACTCCAGCTCCCATTTTAGGAAAGGAGGCACTTATTGAGAAGTTTGTTGAGCAAGCTACTCCTATTCCTTGGGAAGATACTCACAAAGGTGTAGAGTGGACCAAGAAGTAGAATCAAACTGATTTCATTCCAAGCTCCAAAGTACTAATAGACCATATTGGAAAAGCTGATGAGTTGCTCACAAATTCTGATTTTAAGACACAACTCAAAGTCACAGCTCTATCTACTAAAAATCTTCAAGGTCTACACTCTCAAACTCATGCCAAGGTTGATAAACTTCTTGAGTCATCTGAAAATCTAGATTTGACTCTCAAGATAGACAAGTCAAGGATTATCAGACCTATACATGAGAAAATTAAAGAAATTGAGAAAGTTCAGAAGAAGCAACATGCCCAAATTACCGAGGTCCTGTAAATAAAGCCTCTTAAAAAGCTCAATTGGATGAAATTCAATCTTCAGAAGAACTTCTTCTCTCTCTCCTACTACCTGATGATGCCAAAAAGGGGGAAAAGGTAGTTAAGTCCAAATGCTCACCCACTCTAATACTGAAGAAGAAGGATGACAAAGGTGATCACCAGGGAAACTCTGATAAGAGTAGAGGTCAGGGAAAAGATCAAGGTCAAGGGCAAAGCAACAAGGTTTCTTCTAGGAAACTAATTACTGATGCAAGGAAATCCTCTATTCAAAAGAAGACAAGTTCTGAAGCTGCTCAAACTCAAAATCTGATAGTAAGTACTGATACTCAAAATCTGATATCAAGTTTTGATGTTCTGATTCAAGGAGGAAGTAAAGACTCTCAAAAGTTTTTGCAAACTCTGAAGCTCAAGGGAAAGCGGACTACTGTCTACTACAAGGATCCCAAGATTCAGACACTTGACGAAGAAACTTCTAGAAGATTATTTCTGAAGCATAATCCTGGAATGGATTTAGAATATCTCAAGGATGAAGAAGCTAGATTTAAAGCTGAAAAGACAAATCTAAAGCCAAAAGCTTCTGTTGCAAAGAAACCTCCAAGGCCTAAGGAAAAAGGCATTGTGATCAAGGATAAATCAAATACTGAGGCATCTAAGCCCAAAACAAGATCACAGATTGAGATTGATCCCAAAGATAAAGAAAAGGGAAAAGTTGATGAACCAATAAAGTTAAAGGAGATGAAAATTCCTCAAATCCTAATAAAACCAGTATGCAAACTGGTTCAAGTTCATGATGATACTTTTGTTGAAGATGAAGATGTTCAAACTCTTAAAAGAAGGAAGATAACTGAAGAATCCAAGATAACCTTTGACAAGGCTCAAGTTGTTCAGAGTGAAGAACAGCAAGCTACAGAAGAAACAACAAGTTCTGACAAGGTCATCAAGACATCAACCTCTGACATAGCTCAAGTTGATTTAGACAAAATGAAGAGTTGAATAGTGAAGAGTTGAAGCAAGTCAAAGCTACACTATCTCAAGTGTAACACCCTCCAAATCCGGGGTATAGATTTGGGGCGTTATTAATAACAATTACCAACTAAAACTGCACAAGCGGAATATAAATATAATAATTACCCCGAACTATCACTACTCAGGATCTTTTAAGGTCTGAGTTTGAAAACAAGAATCACACACTACACTTTATTACAAACCCAACTAAATAAAACCTGTCTCAAGAACTATCTTGATACAAAATTTATTCTATCTACAGTTTCACTACACAACTTTTATTCAAACTACACAAGACTTTTATTCAACCCAATATTACTACATATCCTGTTACACCTGATCTGGCAATTCAAAGCTCTCTTCGGGAATAGGAAAGAACACTCTTGGTATAAGAGGGTCCCGCTGCTTGACTCGCTTCTTGACTATGCGGGTCCTGATGGGTTTCACTCTCTACCTTAACTGTAAAACAATAGGAGTAACAATAAAAAGGGATGAGCCAAAATTGCTCAACAAGCCTGCAAAAGTATATATATGGTATAGAGAAAGAGAAATAAGAGAAACAATAAGCTGTTGGTTGTAACAACCATCTGTATCTGTATCGAATAGTAATTTGCCAATGATGGCGAGTGCCAAATGAACAAGACTGGAAACAAGAACCAACATATGCACTATAATCTGCTGATCAGTCAGAATATAGTGCGGATCTATACCCAACTGTATAAACCCAACCAACATAAGGAGTACTCAGGCAACTATGGCCTATTAATTAATGGTCTGGGAAAAACCCAGCCTTTATAGTAACCATCCAGTCCAAGGCTGATCATTCGGAACAATCGGTATGCTATTGATATATCCCAACACCAGGATATACCAGAGTATATGTAGGGTAAAAGAATTGAAATATGAACAGGGAATTCAATAAATTGGGTAAATCAAGAATTGAAATGAAACTGGAACAAGTAATAATAAATGGATAACAGTGTATATGAACAATGATTATCAAAGAGAATTGATACGATAGAAAAGAAATATAAATCACTATTCTGAATTTAGAATAGGGGAAAAACTTGCCTTGCGCGTACTTAACCTGGTTTAACTCACTGCCTTCTGACCCTAGCTTGCTCTGCCTTGCTAACACTGAACAAATCATTGAAAGATAGGTGTTTAGATAATTTACTATATACGTGTATCTTGAATTGATATCACGTAACCTTATCAGTCTACCCATGCATTTCTATCTAACTCGTATATATACATATACATTTATACATCACGTCTATTCACAGAATCACATAAAGCACGTAGCACATAAAGCACATAATTAATTTCTAGATTTATAATTATTTTTAGAATCAATTCTAGGCTTATACCTGCGTTAACTAGTCTTATCTGATTTTATTATAATTTTTCGGGATTTATTCGGTTCAATTATACTCTTACTAGGACCTACGAACTATCAATTATCACCAAACTACTCTCTTTTGGAAGAATTATAACTTACAACTATTTTTATTAGATTCGTCTCATTTTTCTGAGTCTAGGGGTCTTCGTTTCGCTCAAATCGGATTAACGGTTGAATTATTATCAATTAAACACTGATAATTCAATTTATTGGTCAATATAAATAATTATTGCAACCTCTTAAATCCTAAAATAATTTTTAAATAATTATTTAAGAAAAATCAAAGTCAAAAATAATTTTTTTTATAATTTTTGGAGTTAAAACGAAGAAGTTACGATTTATTGAAAATTATGTGATTAATTATCGAAATAATTAATCAATTTTTAAATATTTAATAAATAAATAATTAATAAATAATTAATAATTACTTATTTAATAATTTAAAATAATAAATCCCTAATTATTAGGATTAATCACAATTTATCATAATATTTATAACTTATCGATATTTATTCGATTAGATCGATTATTTACAAATAATCAATCAACTTAATTAACTGATACGCTATTTATCGAATAGCTACGAATTATTCGAATTATAGATCACTTAACGATTAATCACTCGTATATTCACGAGCCACTCGCAACTCCCGCATAATTATCGATCTATTAGATTATTATTGAAACTCGTACGATTCGCTAAACAGATAATTACCGATAACTATTTATACGATACGAATAATTATTACAATATTATTCGATTAACTAACGCTCGAATAATAATTCTAATTATCGAATCATTATTCGCACTATTAACTAATTATTAGATTATTAATTACCTCACTTAATTATTTCTAATCTTTATTTACTAATTAATTACCTAATTATTAATTAATTACCCAATTATTAATTAATTAGATAATTAATAAATAATTAGATAAATAATTAAATATTTAATTAAATAAATAAATTCGAATTTATAATTAAATAAAATAATTCAGAAATTATAAATACTATTTTTCAGAATATAAAACTAATTTTTAATTAATTTTTAGAATTATTAAAAACTGATTTTAATTACTAAAATATAAATAATTAGTTAATTTAATCAAAAACACAAAAACAGAAACAGGGGTTGGGTTTTTAGGATCAAACTCGGGTCGTTTCCGGGTTGCAAACCGGGTCGACCTCGGGTTATCGGGTCACGAAGAACAACCCGAATTGCCCAGCAACTCCGACGCCGGCGACGATTCCCGACGATAATCCGGCGACCAAAACACTTGATTCCAGTCGATTCTCCTGCGTTTTCGAAGCATAACAACACCACGACGTCTCCCCCAACCTTTCTCCCTCGTCTTCGTCGAACACGACGCCGGAACCGCAAAGAACAGCGGCGGCGTCGTCGTTTTCCGGCGATGCTAAAACGGACTTCAACAATCACAAACCCGGTACCAAACGACAGGAAAAACGACGATCTACACGACTATGCTAACAGAATCATCAAACAATCAACAGAAATCAAAACCCGAATTTAAAGATTAAACCCGAAATAACAAATCAAAAATCAAGAAATCAATCAACAAAAACGTTGACATAATCATAAACTACGAATCATCAGCTTCAATTTGACTACTTACACGCTCGATTTGGACTCCGGAATCACGATGAAATTCGACCTTGATTCTCCTGCTCTGTTCTTCACAGAAACCCTAACCCTAATTCCTTTTTCTTTTTCTTTTTATTTTCTGATTTTTAATTGTAATTAACTGAAAAATTAATAGCAAATCAGGTTTTTATATTTATGAAAATAATACTCCTAAGTAAAATTAAGGGTCTAATTATACTCCTATTAAAAATATTTGGCCCCAATTTTTATAATTTTTGGGTATTAATATTGAATTTTTAAATATCCAATAAATACAAAATAAATACTAAAAATTCCCAAAAATTGTGAAAAATACAAAAATACAAAGAAAAATGATATATGATAATTTCATGATCATATAAAAATAAAAATGTAATTTTTGTGGGGTTTTTGGTACCCGAAGGGGTCCGGAAAAGTCATTTTTCGCGAAAAAAGTCAATTTGTAAAATGTCTAGGGGTTCAGAATAGCGATATGGGATAGGACATTTTTGGCAAAATAGGGCCAATGATTTTTGTTTGAAATACGGGCTTTTAAAACATAGTTTTGAGCTGTAAAGGTTTTGATATAATATATATAACTGATGATAAAATGCTCAATAAATATCCAAAACACGTTTGGATCAAAACAGCCAACACATATCACATAGCAGTTAGGGTTTAACGACTTAACACATTTAACCACATAATAATACACATAATTTATCATTATTATAATATAATACAAGCGTAATTCCTCGGTCGTTACATTCTCCCCCCCTTTAACAAGATTCTGTCCTCAGAATCATATTATGCAAATAACTGAGGATACCTTTCTAACATTTCACTCTCAAGCTCCCAGGTTGATTCTTCAACCACTGGGTTTCTCCATAAAACTCTCACTAATGACACAGACTTATTTCTTAATATCCTCTCTTGCCTATCTAAAATTCTTATTGGCTGCTCTACATATGACAAATCTGCCTGAAGTTCTACTGGTTCATATTCTATTACATGCCTTGTATCAGGATTATACTTTTTAAGCATAGATACATGAAATACGTTGTGAATGTGCTGCATATGGGGTGGTAGAGCTAACTCGTACGCAACCTTCCCAATTTTCTTCAAAATCTCAAATGGTCCAACGTATCGTGGCTTCAATTTTCCTTTATTGCCAAATCTGGTCACTCCTTTCCATGGCGATATTTTGAGCAATACGCGTTCTCCTTCCTGATAGTCCACATCCTTCCTTGCTTGGTCTGCATATCTGTTTTGCCTGTTTTGTGCTGTCTCGATTCGTTTTCGAATGAGTTTAATCTTTTCTTTTGTCTGCTGAATTAATTCTGGACCCAAAATCTTGCGTTCTCCAACTTCATCCCAATGCACTGGTGATCTGCATTTCCTTCCATATAATGCTTCATACGGTGGCATTCCAATACTGGCGTGATAGCTGTTATTATAAGAAAATTCCACTAGGGGTAAATGTTCATCCCAACTACCTTCAAAATCGATCGCACAAACTCGTAACATGTCTTCAATCGTTTGAATTGTCCTTTCACTTTGACCGTCAGTTTGCGGATGATAGGCTGTACTCATATTCAACTTCGTTCCTAGACATTCTTGGAATTGTCTCCAAAATCTTGAATTGAAACGAGGATCTCGATCCGATACAATTGATACTGGTACTCCATGACGTATCACAATTTCTTTAAGATATAAATGCACTAGCTTGTCCAATGAAAATCTCTCATTAATTGGAAGAAAATGTGCTGATTTCGTCAATCGATCAATAATAACCCAAATTGCATCGTGATTGGCTTTCGTCCTTGGAAGTCCCACTACGAAATCCATCGCTAGATGTTCCCATTTCCATTCTGGAGTGTCTAATGGTTGCAATAACCCACTCGGACGTTGATGCTCTGCTTTAACTCGCTGGCATGTGTAGCATTTACTCACCCATTCTGCTATCTCCTTCTTCATATTCGGCCACCAAAAGTTTTCCTTCAAATCGCGATACATTTTCGTGCTTCCTGGATGAATGGAATACTTTGAATTGTGCGCATCTCGCATAATTTCTTCTTTTAATTCTACCACGTTAGGGATCCAGATTCTTGACGTAAAATGTAAAATTCCTTCATTATCTTTCTGAGTTGTAATCTCTTCTCCTGTTAAGTTGTCGTCTTGACTCATCACTTTATCTTGACAATGGCGAATCTTTTCTAGCAACCCTGGTTGAAAAGTCATAGCGTAAATAGTTTCTGCAGATTCATGAGGAATACGAATCTCAATTTCCAATTTGTCGAATTCTTTAACCAATTCTTCACATGAAGTTAACCGATTCAATCTTTCTTTTCTGCTTAGTGCATCTGCTACAACATTTGCTTTTCCTGGATGATAACTGATTGTAACATCATAATCTTTAATCAATTCCAGCCATCGACGTTGTCGCATGTTCAGTTCCTTTTGCGTGAAGATATACTTCAGACTTTTATGATCCGTGTAGATTTCGCATTTTTCACCATACAGATAATGTCTCCAAAGCTTCAATGCAAATACAATTGCTGCCAATTCCAGATCATGCGTAGGATATTCCTGCTCATGAGGTTTAAGTTGTCTCGACGCATATGCAATGACGTTACCATGTTACATCAACACACATCCTAAACCACGATATGAAGCGTCACTGTAAATAACAAAATTTCCTTGCTCGTCTGGCAGTACTAATACTGGTGCAGTCACCAACCGATTCTTCAACTCTTGAAAACTTTCTTCACATTTACTATTCCATTCGAACTTTTCACTTTGTCGAGTTAATTTGGTCAACGGTGTTGCTATCTTTGCAAAATCTTTGACAAATCTTTGATAATATCCTGCCAAACCTAAGAAACTTCGAACCTCTGTCGGCGTCTTTGGTCTTTCCCAATTCAACACAGCTTCAATCTTTGCTGGATCAACTTGAATGCCTTCTCTGCTGATGATATGCCCTAGAAACTGCACTTCTTTCAACCAAAATTCACATTTTGAAAATTTTGCATAAAGCTGCTCCTTTCGTAATATCTCCAATGTCGTTCTTAAATGCGCTGCATGCTCTTCTCCCGTCTTTGAGTAGATCAAAATGTCATCAATAAATACAATGATAAACTTATCTAAATACTTCTTGAATATTCGATTCATCAAATCCATAAACGCTGCAGGTGCATTCGTTAATCCAAAAGCCATCACAAGAAATTCATAGTGTCCATACCTCGTTCTAAATGCTGTCTTTGGAATATCTTCGGCCTTGATCTTTAACTGATGATAGCCTGATCGTAAGTCGATTTTCGAAAACCATGCTGCTCCTTTTAATTGATCAAATAAATCATCGATACGAGGTAAAGGATATTTATTCTTGATAGTTAACTTGTTCAGCTCACGATAATCAATACACAGTCGCATACTGCCATCCTTCTTTTTCACGAACAATACTGGCGCGCCCCATGGGGATACACTTGGCCTTATAATTCCTTTGTCAAGAAGTTCTTGCAACTGCTTTGCTAATTCTCTCATTTCAACAGGTGCCATTCGATATGAAGCTTTCGAAATTGGTTCGGTCCCTGGCGTCAAGTCAATAGTAAACTCGATTTCTCGATCTGGTGGAAGTCCTGGTAATTCGTCTGGAAAAACATCAAGAAATTCACAAACTACAGGAATATCTTCAATCTTCAAATTTCCCTTATCCGCATCCCGTACATAGGCTAAATAAGCTTGACATCCTTGACGTAGCAATCTTCTCGTCTGCATTATTGATAGGAATTTCTGCTTTTGCTTCTCACCTTTAAATATTACCGTTTCATTTTCTTCAGTTTGCAATTTCACTCTCTTATTCGCACAGTCAATTTGAGCATTATTACTCGATAGCCAATCCATTCCTAGAATAACATCAAACTCCCCTAACCTAAAAGGTATCAAATCAACTGAAAAATGACATCTTCCTATCTCAATATCACAACTCGGGCATACTCGATCTACTGCAACCTGATCATTATTCGCTAATTTTATGACTAACACTTCATCCAACCACTGAACCTCACAATCTATCTTAGAGATAAAAGTTTCAGAAATAAAAGATCTAGTAGCTCCTGAATCAATCAACACCAAAGCATTTATAGAATTTATAGGAAGTGTACCTGCAACCACATTCGGACTCTGTACCGCTTCCTTCATTGACATGTTGAAAGTCCTTGCTTTGGGCTGATGTTGCTGTGGTAATGAAGGTGGAGGTAATGCTAAAACTCTTGGAATACTAGCAACCATTGCAATTCCTCTGCAGTCCCTGGCGATATGTCCTTTTCTCCCACATTGAAAACAAGTAACTTCTACTTTTCCCATCGGATATTCTCCAGAATAGTGTCCCCTTTGCTTGCATTTGAAACACGTGACATTTGGCTTGTTGCAAATTCCCATATGCTTTCTACCACACGTTCTGCAATCAGGTACAGGCGGTCGAATAAGCCTTTGCTGAGTTAGGGCAGGTAGTCGATTACCCATCCTCTGGTTGTTTTGTTCTGGCCTCCTAAAGTTTACTTTTCCTCGAGCTTGAAATCCCGGCCTTTTGTTGAAACGATTCTGAAAATTCCCTGGTCTTTTCTCTTTCTGAGCTGCTTCACTTTCTCCTTCAATAATCATAGCCTTCTGAACAACAGCCGTATAAGTTGTCAATTCAAACACAGCTACCCTGCTACGAATCCATGGTTTTAGTCCTTGCTGAAATCTCTTGGCCCGCTTCTCATCCGTATCCACCTGCTCTGGAACAAACCTTGCCAATTCAGTAAACTTGGTCTCATAATCCGCAACCGATAAGTTGTCTTGTTTCAGCTCCAGGAACTTGATCTCCATCTGGTTTTTCATAAAACAAGGAAAATATTTCTCCAAGAAAAGATCAGTGAATCTATCCCAGGTCACCACACCTTCTTCTTCCAAAGCTTTCTTCGATTCCCACCAGTAATTAGCTTCGCCTTTCAGGAAATAGCTAGCAAAATCCGTCTTCTGCTCTTCCTCAACCTTTACCAACGAAAAAGCCTTTTCCATCTCTTTCAGCCAAGCTCTCGCTTTTGTAGGATCCGTGGAACCCATAAATTCCGGTGGCTTCACCGACTGAAATTGCTTGAAAATGGTCGTAGGCGCTGCTGGTGGTACTTGATGTCCTGGATGAGCGGCTTGCTGTAACATCTGTTGCTGGAACTGCATTTGTTGCTGCTGCATTTGTTGTTGTATCATCAACATTTGCTGTTGTATGAGATTAAACATCTGATCCATCTGTTTATTATTATTTTGGCCCTCGGTGTTCCCATTCGATGAATCGGGTTGTGCTTTTCTTTTAGGTGCCATCTTTCTGGTAAATAAACAATGGTCTTCTTTAATAACAGTATATTAAACATATATTAAAACAGTCGATTTGAGGAAATAAAACAGCTTATTAAATAACTGAATAGATAAAACAGTATTATTTTTTTTAAAAAAAAAATAAGGGTACAACATGATCGTAAATAAAACTACATTTGTAAATATGCAATGGTACTGAAATAAATATAAATGCTTAATTAACTGGAAATAAAATAAAGAAACGTGCAAAAGATCATCTCGTATATATACATGTAGAACACCAGCTACAGGTGTCAGTGCTTGATACAAAAACCTATGATATAACAGTCATACTGCTACTACTACTATCGGTCAAAGTCAGTAACTACACTCATACACACTAGTCATACAATACTATGCTACCTCTATCTACAAAATATACATAATACCACACTCATTGATCTGCTGGTCTCAAAATCCTGGTGGTACGTGGCTCAACTCCTCCTGCAATGCCTCTAGCACTGCCTCGGTAAGTCCCAATGCTCTGCGATATGCTGTCTCCGCACTAAGATCCTGCTGTCTCAACTCAGTAAGCTGCTGTGAACTAACCCGGTGAATATGATGTAGCCTCTCTCTCAGTATATAATTCGGTCGTAATGCTCTGACAGGACCATCCGTCTGTGTCTCATACAACCCAAGGATTTCCCTACACTGGTTCTGCCATCTAATCCTCTCCTCCCTCTCTGCCTGAAAGCGCTGGTATATCACGGTATGATGCTCCCGAAGATCAGTGCTGGAACCTCGAGAAGGTAATGGTCCATCCACCATAATATCATCCATAAACTCTGGCTGAGGAAACTGATAAACTCCTGGAACAGGTGCATAAATGGCTAATGGGGCAGGAAATAAGACAGGCTGCTCCATCGGTGCATACACTGGCGGCTCTGCCTCTAGCTCCATATGTGGTATCTCTGGAATCTCGACTGGTGGCATAGGAATCTGAGGCTCTAAATCCTCCCACTGCGGAAGATCAATCATGTCAGGAATATCGAACATCGGGAACTCTAGTGGTGGAAAATCTGGTATCTCTGGCTCAAAATATGGAAAATAATCTACAAAACCTGGTACCTCTGGGGGAAGTGGTATCTCTGGTGCTGGCTCAGGTGGCAATGGAGGTAAGATCTGCTCTGACACTGGGGCTACTATCGGTGCATCCCCTGGATCTGTCTCGGTCCTCTCCGTAGATGATGATAAAGAAGCCATCTAATATACATAAAAATAATAACACAAAAACAATCAAATCACAATCCTAAACTCATAACTTCTAATCACATAGACAAACAATCCTAACATTCTTACTCTCATCCTATCTCATTTTCCTATCTTATCTTAGCCCTAACGTTCTTATTTTCAAAGGTCAAACCTAAGCTCTAATACCAACTGTAACACCCTCCAAATCCGGGGTATAGATTTGGGGCGTTATTAACAACAATTACCAATTAAAACTGCACAAGCGGAATATAAATATAATAATTACCCTGAACTATCACTACTCAGGATCTTTTAAGGTCTGAGTTTGAAAACAAGAATCACACACTACACTTTATTACAAACCCAACTAAATAAAACCTGTCTCAAGAACTATCTTGATACAAAAATTTATTCTATCTACAGTTTCACTACACAACTTTTATTCAAACTACACAAGACTTTTATTCAACCCAATATTACTACATATCCTGCTACACCTGATCTGGCAATTCAAAGCTCTCTTCGGGAATAGGAAGGAACACTCTTGGTATAAGAGGGTCCCGCTGCTTGACTCGCTTCTTGACTATGCGGGTCCTGATGGGTTTCACTCTCTACCTTAACTGTAAAACAATAGGAGTAACAATAAAAATGGATGAGCCAAAATTGCTCAACAAGCCTGCAAAAGTATATATATATGGTATAGAGAAAGAGAAATAAGAGAAACAATAAGCTGTTGGTTGTAACAACCATCTGTATCTGTATCGAATAGTAATTTGCCAATGATGGCGAGTGCCAAATGAACAAGACTGGAAACAAGAACCAACATATGCACTATAATCTGCTGATCAGTCAGAATATAGTGCGGATCTATACCCAACTGCATAGACCTAACCAACATAAGGAGTACTCAGGCAACTATGACCTATTAATTAATGGTCTGGGAAAAACCCAGCCTTTACAGTAACCATCCAGTCCAAGGATGAGCATCCGGAACAATCGGTATGCTATTGATATATCCCAACACCAGGATATACCAGAGTATATGTAGGGTAAAAGAATTGAAATATGAACAGGGAATTGAATAAATTGGGTAAATCAAGAATTGAAATGAAACTGGAACAAGTAATAATAAATGGATAACAGTGTATATGAACAATGATTATCAAAGAGAATTGATACGATAGAAAAGAAATATAAATCACTATTCTGAATTTAGAATAGGGGAAAAATTTGCCTTGCGCGTACTTAACCTGGTTTAACTCACTGACTTCTGACCCTAGCTTGCTCTGCCTTGCTAACACTGAACAAATCATTAAAAGATAGGTGTTTAGATAATTTACTATATACGTGTATCTTGAATTGATATCACGTAACCTTATCAGTCTACCCATGCGTTTCTATCTAACTCGTATATATACATATACATTTATACAGCACGTCTATTCACAGAATCACATAAAGCACGTAGCACATAAAGCACATAATTAATTTCTAGATTTATAATTATTTTTAGAATCAATTCTAGGCTTATACCTGCGTTAACTAGTCTTATCTGATTTTATTATAATTTTTCGGGATTTATTCGGTTCAATTATACTCTTACTAGGACCTACGAACTATCAATTATCACCAAACTACTCTCTTTTGGAAGAATTATAACTTATAACTATTTTTATTAGATTCGTCTCATTTTTCTGAGTCTAGGGGTCTTCGTTTCGCTCAAATCGGATTAACGGTTGAATTATTATCAATTAAACACTGATAATTCAATTTATTGGTCAATATAAATAATTATTGCAACCTCTTAAATCCTAAAATAATTTTTAAATAATTATTTAAGAAAAATCAAAGTCAAAAATAATTTTTTTATAATTTTTGGAGTTAAAACGAAGAAGTTACGATTTATTGAAAATTATGTGATTAATTATCGAAATAATTAATCAATTTTTAAATATTTAATAAATAAATAATTAATAAATAATTAATAATTACTTATTTAATAATTTAAAATAATAAATCCCTAATTATTAGGATTAATCACAATTTATTATAATATTTATAACTTATCGATATTTATTCGATTAGATCGATTATTTACAAATAATCAATCAACTTAATTAACTGATACGCTATTTATCGAATAGCTATGAATTATTCGAATTATAGATCACTTAACGATTAATCACTCGTATATTCACGAGCCACTCGCAACTCCCGCATAATTATCGATCTATTAGATTATTATTGAAACTCGTACGATTCGCTAAACAGATAATTACCGATAACTATTTATACGATACGAATAATTATTACAATATTATTCGATTAACTAACGCTCGAATAATAATTCTAATTATCGAATCATTATTCGCACTATTAACTAATTATTAGATTATTAATTACCTCACTTAATTATTTCTAATCTTTATTTACTAATTAATTACCTAATTATTAATTAATTACCCAATTATTAATTAATTAGATAATTAATAAATAATTAGATAAATAATTAAATATTTAATTAAATAAATAAATTCGAATTTATAATTAAATAAAATAATTCAGAAATTATAAATACTATTTTTCAGAATATAAAACTAATTTTTAATTAATTTTTAGAATTATTAAAAACTGATTTTAATTACTAAAATATAAATAATTAGTTAATTTAATCAAAAACACAAAAACAGAAACAGGGGTTGGGTTTTTAGGATCAAACCCGGGTCGTTTCCGGGTTGCAAACCGGGTCGACCTCGGGTTATCGGGACACGAAGAACAACCCGAATTGCCCAGCAACTCCGACGCCGGCGACGATTCCCGACGATAATCCGACGACCAAAACACTTGATTCCAGTCGATTCTCCTGCGTTTTCGAAGCATAACAACACCACGACGTCTCCCCCAACCTTTCTCCCTCGTCTTCGTCGAACACGACGCCGGAACCGCAAAGAACAGCGGCGGCGTCGTCGTTTTCCGGCGATGCTAAAACGGACTTCAACAATCACAAACCCGGTACCAAACGACAGGAAAAACGACGATCTACACGACTATGCTAACAGAATCATCAAACAATCAACAGAAATCAAAACCCGAATTTAAAGATTAAACCCGAAATAACAAATCAAAAATCAAGAAATCAATCAACAAAAACGTTGACATAATCATAAACTACGAATCATCAGCTTCAATTTGACTACTTACACGCTCGATTTGGACTCCGGAATCACGATGAAATTCGACCTTGATTCTCCTGCTCTGTTCTTCACAGAAACCCTAACCCTAATTCCTTTTTCTTTTTCTTTTTATTTTCTGATTTTTAATTGTAATTAACTGAAAAATTAATAGCAAATCAGGTTTTTATATTTATGAAAATAATACTCCTAAGTAAAATTAAGGGTCTAATTATACTCCTATTAAAAATATTTGGCCCCAATTTTTATAATTTTTGGATATTAATATTGAATTTTTAAATATCCAATAAATACAAAATAAATACTAAAAATTCCCAAAAATTGTGAAAAATACAAAAATACAAAGAAAAATGATATATGATAATTTCATGATCATATAAAAATAAAAATGTAATTTTTGTGGGGTTTTTGGTACCCGAAGGGGTCCAGAAAAGTCGTTTTTCGCGAAAAAGGTCAATTTGTAAAACGTCTAGGGGTTCAGAATAGCGATATGGGATAGGACATTTTTGGAAAAATAGGGCCAATGATTTTTGTTTGAAATACGGGCTTTTAAAACATAGTTTTGAGCTGTAAAGGTTTTGATATAATATATATATAACTGATGATAAAATGCTCAATAAATATCCAAAACACGTTTGGATCAAAACAACCAACACATATCACATAGCAGTTAGGGTTTAACGACTTAACACATTTAACCACATAATAATATACATAATTTATCATTATTATAATATAATACAAGCGTAATTCCTCGGTCGTTACATCAAGTCCTGAGGAATAAAGGAGAAAAGCTGATATCAAACTTTGTCAAGCATCACTTTGGATTCAGATTGACTCAGTGAGATTGGTAAAAGCTACAAGGACTGTAAGTTGTAGTTAGTTATCTAATTAAACTCTTATTGCATTTGTACTTAAATGTTTTTGACATCATCAAATCTATTAACTTGTATATTTTGCATAATTTACAAGTTGGGGGAGATTGTTAGATATATTTGAGATGTCATGTCTAATATGATTTGTGTTTAGTTTTCAGAACTTAACAACAGGGCATATCATGACTTACTGAAGTCAGAGCTTAATATTAGAACTTAAGATACATATCAGTACTTAAGTGCGGGAAGACTTTTAGTTAAGGAATGAAGCTGATTTACAAGAGAAGATCTGGACTAAATAATAGAAGATATGCATGGAAAGAGTTAGAGGACTAGAAGACTTGTAGAAGATATCTGATCGATATATTTTAGGAGACAGAATTATGTTCCATATCAATTAGAAGTTATTTTGTAGCTGTGTACTATATAAACACAGCTTAGGATTTACACTATATGTGTTATCATTATCGAGAAATATTATTCATTGTAACCTAGCAGCTCTTAGTGATATTTGTTCTTCACTGAGAGAGAACAACAGTTCATATTGTAACAGAGTTTATTGAATATACTTGATCCTTGTTACATACTTGTGTTCAAATCGATTTGATTGTATAAACATTGTATTCAACCCCCTTCTACAGTGTTGTGTGACCTAACATAATAGACTCATATTCCTAACTAATCGGGTCTATAAATAAATAAATATCGAAAGTCGACTCGTTTCTGAAAGAAATTAAGATTTAAAACTATTTTTATCGGAAACAAATTATTTTTCTGAATTTAGGAGCGTCTGTTTCATATAAAACGGACAAACGGTTAAATTAATATTCAATTAATAAGAACTAGTTATCTTGCCCGTGCTACGCACACGGAGTTTAATTAATAAGGAGGATTTGAATCCCAAGAAGGAAATAAGCACAAATATGTAGATGTCTCCGAGTAACGTGGTGACATGAATCATGCATGACACTGTTCCAATATACACAATTGAAGCTATGACGGGGATCCCAAGGCTTTGCAGGGTGGAACCAGCCAATACCTTGGATAGAACTTCTCTCGAGCTTATGGAACACAGGCCAATAACTTACAGTTTCAGTGGTGTGGGTATCTTATTGAGGTTTGCTAGCGTATCTGTTAGTTTCATTTTATTTACATCCACGACAGTATATGTGTTAAGGACAGGGTTTAAAAACCTGTAGGCATGTGGAGGAGAGGGTTAAAAAAACCTATAGGAACATAGAAGTAGAACCAGTGCTAAAGTAAACTTGTCTCTCATGAAAAAAACCTAGTGGAATCTTATGTGTCTGGTTGCTGAATCCTAATTGCATAAGTTTATTTTATGCTGTAGAATCTTTACTTTCTCTCTTTCAATGTTGAATCGACTTCTGACGAATTTCTGAGATATATATTAAGTTGTAGCTGGCTTTTCTTTGTATAAGGAGTACCCTCTAACAATAATAATTGGTCCTTGTGATGTTGGCAACTGGAGCTTGGTCATATATTGAAGTGATGTCCCCAGGAAATAACGGAAAGTTTTTGGAGGTCCAGTTATCACTTGTGTCTTCAGCAACACCATTTTGAGATAGGTGCATTCTAAAGCTCTGACTATCTTTTCTTTTAAGCTTGTTTTTCGTACTATGATTTTTAGTAGGGTGTTCTTGTAGTACTTAAGAGACAGTTGTATTACCTAATTCTCAAAGTTAAGCTCATTATTAGTTATATATATGTATATCTTTCTTGTTTTACTTGGATCTTGATATACATCGTATCCTTTTCTGGCTGCCAATATGATGCCAACCAGCTACCTATAATGAGTAATTTGTTAATGCATAACCATGCTGGACATATTGATTAATATAACCTCTCACTGAGTGAAGTTTTAAGGTGTATAAGTCTTCTCATGCTAACTGAACAGAGTTTGAGATGAACTGCAATTCTGCAAGTGGTATAAGAATCTGTCATGTTATTTTAACAACTTATATAGATAAATGCAGTAACTATGGAAAATAACAACAGGAATGGTGTCCTAGTCTTGGAGAGCTTGAAGAGACAATTTCCTTGGCTAGCTAATGGGCTGGGCTCGATTAGCCAGGATATTTCGTCATCTGACACTTTCAACCAGGCAAATAAGTTCAACTTTCAACCCCTTTTTGATCAGGTGTTGTGCTACCAATTTATATTGTTACAGGACAAGGAGGATTTGAATTCCAAGAAGGAAATAAGCACAAATATGTAGATGTCTCCGAGTAACGTAGTGACATGAATCATGCATGACCTTCCTTTCCTTTTTTTAAATTTTAAAGATAAATTCATGAAGTTGTGATAATATGTTCCAACATTTTTATTCCAATATCATCATGTGTAAACACTAACAACGAATCATTCAATAACGTCTCTTTGCTTTTTCTGTCTTTGATAAAAAAATGGTATAATATTGTAGTCAAAAAGAGTTCTATTTTTTGTATATAGTTTAAGCACGTTTATAGTTTAAACGTTAACCACATAACGGAAAGGATAATAATCAAATTCCAGGATAAACTACCTACCATTAAAAATTATTGGTCCATTAATTTAAAAATTTACAAAAACATAAAGAACATCCAAAAGTTTCTAACATGATTTTTGATAAACATTCTTTAAAACATCTTCTCAGAATGAGGAGATAATCAGCATATTCTTTAAAGACACGTCACGACATTCGAGTAACATGACTATGAAAAACTAAATAATGATAACTACTATTCTGTTATTCTAAATTATGGTATATGTTTAAGTGATTAGAAAAGAACTGCCCCAAAACTACTGGACATACTCACACGTATATATACCTTTGGGTGTTTTTTTTACATTTAGATGTATACTAAAGATTATAAAATGACTTCACGAAGTGAAAAGAGGAAGAGATGGTCAGACATAAAGAATGTAGCGGAAAAAGAGTTGCAAAATTTGGCTATAACGTGCACAGACTTCAATAGTGACATGAAAGAAGCAAAGATTGTCTACTCAGAGATGTATGCTACAATAAAAAATAGGAAATCTGAATTGTTTGCTCGTTCCGTTGGCCTTGAGGAAAAATTCAGGTAATATTTAAATGTGTATCTGATTTTATTATTTGTATTGCTTTATAATACAGATTGAATGGCATTAGTTTCAATATTTCAAAGTGAAATAGAAAATACTTTGAATAAAAAATACTTTGAAGAATGGATCAAGAAAAAAAACATGGAGAGTCATCACAAGGTAGTACTGAAATTCCACATTCTTATACAGGGAATTCACTCAGATTCCTGGGTGATACGTCCACATCTCTACGTGGTCATGAGAAAAATTTCAAACAGAACACGGAAGAAATGATAAGTGCATTTCAAAAGTTTGGAGATGGGTGGAAAGAACATCTTAATAATTTGAATGCTTGTGCTGATATATTGATTGAAGAAAGTGGAAAGCTTCGCATATTATTAGATGATTATACTCGAAATATATAAATTATATTCCAGTCGATATGCTGTGATGATGTATTATAATTGTTCAAGTTGGAGGACAGTAATAAACGCTTTTATGCAAAAGATCTAAATAGGAATGATTGTTTATGTTGGATTACTATCATGTTATGTTTACTGTAGATAATTAAAAAGATATACATATATATATATATATATATATATATATATTGAACAACAATTTATGCAGTTTATTCTATTTACAAACATGTTTTCCTTACATGATCTACATATATCACATTCACATAAATTGAAAAAAAAATTATACTTGCACAACCTAACCATCGTTTGTTGGTTCAAGATTATTAATTTCAAAGTCTTGAAATCTTGCTTGTTCTGGCCCAATACCTATATCTATGTTTAGGAAATTTTATATATCTACAACATGCCTATCAAATGTTTGAAGGTCATGCGAATCCTATCTGCCAAGTGTTGCCAAACGACATGCAACTGCATTCCTGTGAGGGTGAACCAAATTAAGTTCATTACGAATATTCTTATCATTAAGCCTTGAAAGAATAAGTCTAAAAATCTGTCTAGATGTGGTGTAATACCTTCTTCTTTGTAATAGTTGCATTCACGATATGCTTGTATATTGTTGGTTTCAATGATAACCAGTTCGTAAGAATTCTGGAATGCACGATGCATGCCTAATAGAATAGCCCATAATGCACTATTCAAATTTCTAAGGCCTGAAATTGTGCCATAAGTTAGTCTGAGAAGATGACCTCCTGCGTCTCTTTCAACAACACCAATACCGTTTCTATTATCGCCTTCAGGAACATTCTGAATAAACTCACTATGCACATTGATCTTCACCCAGCCATTAGGAGAAAATTGCCATACACGCTCAACATGTTCCATTCTCCTTAAATATATAACACAACAGTTATCTGTTTATGGGTATAACTTGATTATATGAGATATTATAAAATAATTCATGCTAATATATAAAGAACACAATTCAAGAGATGTGTCTGCTCCAAATAGTTGTAGAGTTTTTAATAACTAAAAAAATAAATAGAAGAGTTGGGAAGATGTGTCTATTCCAAATAGTTGTGGAATTTTAAATAACTAAAACTATTGGAACGGTTTGGACTGCAATATTGTTTAAAAATGTGTCCAAAAGAGAATTAATATGTGGGAAAAATTATATAAATAATTTTTAATTTTTCGCACATGATTTTAGCAATTGATACGTATAATATTACATCAGACACATAATTTTAAAATGTATGGTTCATAGGCTATGTTATCGAAGATAAATTATATATTGTAGAAGATTATATTATGTAAAATTAAACTATATATGATGAAAACTAAGGTAAGATTTAAATACATATACAACTATATTGAAACTTTTATATTGAAAGTTTAATAAAATAATATCTATTATTATTAATAATAATAGTTTATGGATTAGTTGTCTTTATTAGAACTGATATAATATCTATTATAATAGTTTATGAATTAGTTATTGTGATTTAATTTCTTTATTAGAAATTAAATAAGTTTGTTCAGTACCAATTTATTAATTATTTAGAACAAACTTCATTTATCCAAATTTCAAACCGGCAATGGTATATGTGCTTGGAAATTGTGATCATAATATATGTAAATTAATATAACTATATATAAATCTTAAGGTAATGAATTCCACCCAAATAATGGTAAGCTTTAAACCAAAATTACATTATAATTGATATGTGCCTCATAGTTCATATCTGGCATTATGAAACATATTACACCCACCCTCTAGTGCTGTTAGATTAGCCAGTGCACCAACAGTTTCAGTTGTAACCACGCCTTGCACTCCTAAGGACCTTTCTTATCAATAACCTCCTGCTTCAATTTTTCAATTTAGGCAAGTTCATTAGAAGTAGTTAGTAAACCTCTTCATGAGTGAAACGCATTCACCTGTAAGACACCAAGTTTTAGATACACGGAACACAAACAAACAGGCAAGCAACTCACAAAATTTATTAAAAAAAATTACAACAAAATGAAACTCTTAAATTCGGATCATCCGGCCATGTGTTGGACAGAATATATAGCATAGTTCTAAGTTCAAGAAAAATAAATACACATCTGCATTTTTTTTCACCTTTTACAACCTAACTTAAGTGAGCTTCTTAAGTGAAAACACCTTTTTAAATGAGTTTTCAGGATCACCTATATCAAGCACCTTCTTAAGTATTCTTTGAGGATCACCTATATCAAGCATTATCGTAGATCGTGTTCGTTGAGGCACAACCTCTGTGCTGTTGGAGTAGCTAGTGCAACTGAAAATTTAAGTTGTAATCATACCTAATCTTGCAGTCCATAAGAACCTTCATCAATAGCACCCTGCTTCAAATTTTTAGTTTAATACAGTTCATCAAAGCAGTTAGTTAGCCTTCTTCCTAGTAAAAAATTCACCAGAAAGATATAAGATTTTAGATGTATGACAAACAAACATGTAAGCAACAGAAAAAATTTAAGTTCAAAAAATAAAACCAAATGAAACAATAAAATCGGATTATCTGAACAAGCCATTGGATATAGTATATAGCATAATTCTAAGTTCATGAGAGATATATACAAATCTGCATTTCTCTCCGCCTTTTACAACCTAACTTAAGGTTTGGATCCAATACAACCATTATGTCAAATATAACTAATCTAAAGGATGCCAGAATGATGTCAGCGAGTATTGCACATTATACTTGATCAACAATCACATATATTAGTTATAAAAACTGTCCAGATGAATAATGTGTGTAATACAGTAAGAGTCGAAACAATAGTACTGGTGAATCACAACTTGCATTTGAGGATGATGCAAGTAATATAATTTTAAAAATGCAGACATTGATAGATTTATTACACATTGACACATTTGTGAAATATGTATTAACTTTAAACTTTAACTATAAGCTAGGAATGCACAACATAGACGTCAAGAATCTTGTAATCAAAATAAGGTTATATATACATGTCATTTAGATTGATAGACATAAATTCGATATACATAAGTTCAATTGAAGATAACACAAATCCATTGCATAAATTTAATAATTCATAGCATAAAGTAAAATCTTAAAATGCATCAGTTGAATAGTGCATTTATGACATTTTGAGTTCCAAAGATGCACCATCTTCAAACCCTCTGGCCATAACTCACCATCTTCCTGATAGTTTCCTTGTACTGCTCTAGTGCAAAGTGAATTCTACAAGTCTACCTCAAGCAGAGGTCCATCTAGCAGGTCTAATGGTTTATTACTACGTGCATTTGAACATATTTTGTTTGCTGGTAGTAGGAGATCATTTCCAGGAATGTTACCGTACATGTCTGAGAGCGGAGTAATAATCTCTTTCGCTCTTCCTCTCATATCAGTATTGGTGACTATCATATACATTTCAGTAGCGGTACTATCTAATTCAGTTGGTCTATATAATGCCTTAAAGAAAATGTAAGCAAATCTGGATGGGAAATATGTAGAAGATAGATTTGATAAAACCTCAAAATACATTTGAACAGTATGCCTCTGCAATAGTCTGAGAGATGAGTTAAAAAAGCTTGCATGATGAACATTGTGTCTAACACAATAAGAAAAGAAGCCATAGAACTGGTCACGTGTAACTTCCATTTAATGTTGATGAAAGTCATATAGCTTATCCCAGTCAAGAGCTTCAAGGACATACTTGATATGTTTCTTAGATTGTTTACGCTCCCATACTAATAGAGGCTTCACAAACAAAAAAAGAACGCTATTATGATCGAATTGTTAAAGTATTATACGTGTAGGTGCGACGTTACAGACACGAGACTTAACAAGTAAGAAATCCACCATAATGCTTAGTTGCGAAGGCATTTTAGCATACTTCTAAAGTTGTTATATGATTCAATTGGGATATGATCGATCAAACTCGAAAGATGAATACAAGTGAAATGTGGATGGTGACCAATAGTATCATTCTTGTCCTCAACATTACAGCGTATATTCCTTTTTAATTCCTAAGAATATATGAACTCCTTTTTTTTATAAATTCTATCTGATGCTATCAAAATGGAGGATTTTGCATTCTTTCAAATTTAATTATTCCCCTCGAGTCTTGCTTTCTGATTGGGACAAACAGTGTTATGATGAGACACTTTGTCGGAATGACGAAGAGTCATGTGGGACGCCACCTAATCATGTGTTGTATGCTATACGGTATGAAAGATTGGCCATCTTAAGTACCAATGTGGTTGTCTCATTCATATTGAAATCATTAATTCTTCTTTCTTTTCAACTCTAAGTTTATTAAAATTGTGAATCCTTCTAGTTGTTTCGTTGTACCATTGTTCTTTGCGAGAGCTTTTCAAACAAAAGTCAACGTATTATACACCCAGCGGGCAAAGTCTCATTTATCTCTCATGCATGGAAAGGAAACAAGGGCAAATGGTGAGAATTGTAAATCACTGGCCCTAGCCAGGGATGCATTAACAGTCAAAGGAATCTACTTCAATAAGAGATACGTCTCCAAGAACGAGAATTTGTGATATGTTATTTAGAATATGGATGTGATAATGTGGAAGATTATTGCGGATACCTTATACGTTAAAGTATTGAAAGATGTGGGAGTAATTTGATCATATATCTCTCAAGGTTTTATTAATAAGATGAATTATCCTGTCGAATTAATAAGTTTATGACTAAAGGACTAGCAAGTTAAGAACGTGCAGTCATTGAATAAGTAAGTACCAATGGTGGAATCGATATTTCTGGCAATAAGTTGCGAAGAATTGCTATCATTTGAGATAAGAGGATTTGACATTATTCTAAGAAGTGGATTAACTATTCAAGTGTGATGCCCAGGTAGACCGTTGTGATGGAAGATAGTTCTGAAAATGCCAAATGAGAACATGAAGAAGTTTAAATGACAAAGGAAAGTAAAGAACTTGTTAAGAACGATTTAAGATTACAGCGACCAGAATATAAGTGCTATGGCGATTATAAATAAGAGTCAGGAGCAAACCGAACTTGAATATTTTACAGTCTCAAGATATGTTTCCAGATGAGTTACCAATATTTCCTTTAGATAAAGAAAATGCGTTTATGATTGATTTAGCACCTGAAATGAAGTCAGTGTCCAAAGCCCCGTACAGAATGGCACCAGATAAAATAAAGAAGTTACCAGAGCAAACACAGGAGATAATTAGAAGAAAAAGCAACTGGACAATCTATCTGGGCATCGTGCTTAGATAACCAATCCATTCCTAATATAACATCAAACTCCCCTAACTTAAATGTTATCAAATCTACGCAAAACTTACTACCAGAAATCTCAATCTCACAATTCCCACAAACTTGGTTAACAGATAAATGTTCTTGATTTGCTAATTCCACAGTCATTATTTCATTTAAACACTCAACTGGACAATTTAACTTGCTAACAAAATCTTGTGAAACAAACAATCGAGTTGCTCCCGAATCTATTAACACTTTGGCACATAAAGAATTCACATTAAGCATACCTGCCACGACATTTGTATCCTGGATAGCATCCTTCACAGACATATCAAAAACTCTAGCCCTTGGAGTCTCATTCACTGTTGGGGTAGATCTCATAATCCTTAATGCATTACTGACAGGGGCTGGTGTCTTGCAATCCCTGGCCATATGTTCTGGCTTTCCACATTTGAAGCACGTAAATCCAATGGCTGGAATCTTCACTGCTGGATTCCGAATAGGCTGATCCTTATTTGATGGTTCTCTTGCTGGCTGATTTCGGCACTCCCTCGAATAGTGCCCTTTCTGGTTGCATTTAAAACAAACTACATTCAACTTATTACAAACTCCCCCATGCTTCTTTCCAGATACTTGACAATCTGGAAAAGTTAATCTCAATTGATTCGGCTGATTCGCATTAACTGGACGGTTGCCCTGGCCTCCGTCGCTTGCATTTTGTCTCCTGAAATTAAAATTCCTCCCTAGCTGAAACTTGCCCTTCTTAAAATTTGGAAACTTCCTTGGTTGTGACTAGCCCTCATTCCCTTCAAATTTCCTCTTCTTGCTTTCCTTTTCCTTCTGGAACATCTCACTCTCTGTCTCTGCAATCATAGCCTTCTGTACCACTCCTGCATAGGTATCCAATTCAAAAATGGCTACCTTCCCTCTGATCCATGGTTTCAAACCTTGCTGGAATCTTTTAGCCTTCTTCCTGTCAATATCCACATACGACGGCACATATCTTGACAATTCTTCAAACTTACTCTCATAATCTGTTACTGACATGTTCCCTTACTTTAATTCTAAAAACTTCAGCTCCATTTGATCTTGGACAAACTGAGGAAAATACTTTTCTAAAAACAATTCCTTAAACCTCTCCCAAGTAATAACATTTGTACCTTCCAATGTCTTCACCATCTCCCACCAATAGGTGGCCTTATTCTTCAAATAGTAACTTGCAAACTCAACCTTCTATTCTTCCTTTACTTTTACTAAGGCAAATGCCTTCTCTATTTCCTTTAACCAAATATTTGCTTCAATCGGCTCTAGGGAACCCTTGAATTATGGTGGGTTTACTGCCTGAAAAGTTTTGAAAGTTACTTGGGGATTGGTCTGTCTTTGTTGTTGTTGTGTCAGGTGAACTGTTTGTTGGGCCAAGATTTGAAGAATCTGGGCTATTGCTGGGTCCATGGGTCCTGGGTTCACATTTGGATTTGTATCATCTTGGTTGTTATTGTTGTTGGTTTCTTCATTTTGGGTGTTGGTGCGGGTATTTCTTCTAGGAGGCATTTTCTGTAAAGAATCAAACAACTTATTTAGCTTTTGAATCAAATCTTTTGCATAAAAGAAAAGTTTTGTAAAACAGAAATATCTCTTTTTGAAAACAGTTGTAACTAAGTAAATTGCATGCTTCTTTACAGAATATAAGCAGTTATGGAAAACAGGGTACATGGTATTACAGGGTATAACTGGTGCAATAAATAAGGTAAAGTAAAACAGGTACAATAAAGGAAATGACAGTAATGGAAAGAAAAAGGTACTGATATATATAGATCAAAAGTTTTGGGTGGTACAAGCGTAAAAACGCTTCGAAAGTAAAAGAAAAAAGGTACAACCTACTCACTAGTCAGCATAGCTAGTCTATAAACACAACTCAAAAGCTTACTGATACACACTACACACTACTGTACATACTACACAACCATACAACACTGCTCAGCATCTCTATCTCTGGATCTCTGACTCATGGTAGGTCTGGACCTCCAATCTCCTCAAGCTCTTCTAGAACCCACTTAGCCCACTCCACTAAGAAATTAGGGGTGATGTCCTCATATGTAGCCTCAGCAATCCTCACTGCAGCTGTCCTACGAAATGCCTGTAGCCTCTCTCTGAGTCGCCTCTCACCAGTCCCAACCTCTCTGATACGCATAATATGTAGTAACTCCTGAATCTAACCCTGAAGGAACCGCTGCTCCATAAGGCAGGCCTCAAATTGATGATATGGGACAGGATAAGAAGAGAACTGGAAAGGTACTCCTGTGACTGAATAACCAGTAAAGCCTAAATCAGCAGGTGGGGGTCCTCTAACAGGGGGCCTCATGCCTGGGGGTGGAATAGCCTGCAGTAGTACGGGCTGCAACACAGGTGGAGGTAGAATAGCCAATACTGGTGGAATAACAGGATGTGGATCCGATGATGGCGCTCCAACTGAAGGCTCTGAGTGATCAGCTGATACGGGAATAGAAGAGTTGGCCATCGCTGCTATCTGAAATCATATCGCAATATAAGAATCTCGAACCACGATGTGAATTATACTAATACCGGTTATACCGTAACACTCAACCTCTCAACATTCTATCATTCTATTCCTTACTTTTAATCCTAACCCTATACCCATTCCCGTCAACCTAGGCTTGTGTCAGTGACTTATAACCTGTAGCTCTGATACCAAACCTGTGGCGCCCTCCAAACCCGGGTCAGAAGTTTGGGGTCCACACACACACCTTATTTATAACCTTCTTATAACAATAATAAATATAATAATAATATGCAGTGACCCTACTTACCAACTACCATGGATCGTAACAGGTTAAAGTATGCACGCAAGCCAAACACACTAATATATTACATACCGATCAAATCCCATCTATTCAAACTCGAAACTGAGTATTAAACATTATTACAAACTTTTAGAAACTCAAATTATTCAAAAGAAGCCTGCTAGCTTAACTCGATCAACCATAACCCCTAGTTCTCGCGCTGAACTGGGGATCCTCGCTGCCAACTGGTTCTTTTTTAACTGGAAAGAATATAAACAACATCGCACAAATGAGCTAACTAGCTCAGCAAGTCACAATGACAAAACTAAGAATAATGATCATCAGGTGAATATGGTTATGAAATCAAGTGAACAATGGATTATGGTTTAGAATTGGATATTATACTTTTATTTTAAAAACCAAGGTTAGGCTGCTGATCAGTCACACACTAACCCCGAGCAAAGCACACATCATTGCTCTAACTACTGGATCCAAGGCACACATTGGCCTAATTTGACCATTATATGGTCTGACCACGAATCTGGTCCACAATTTTATAAAAACAATCCAATTCTAACATAATAACAGAATAAGCAATAATAGCAATAAACAGAATCATTAACAACATTGGATGCTCCATAATGAAATGGTTTCAGGATTCATGAGAATCAATATGGCAGCTTCAAGGCTTAGTTGTTGGCTTAGTTGTTGGAATTTAGTTTATATGTATTTGTGGAGTAGTATCGTATATTTGAGGTTCATATTTGGGTATGCAATAATCAATAGCTTAGAAAAAATAAGGTTCATGGCTCAAGATCAAAACTGGAATCAGGGTTTAGGTTTTTATGCTTCAAAGCACTTACAAGATTAACAAAACTATCAAGTACTATAATATCTCGAGAAAGTTCAGAACAGTTGCACGGTATTAGCTTACTATCCTGCACTCGCTTCCAATCTCAACCATCTTACTTCTCAACTACTTATTTCCCTTTCCTACGTCTTGCCTCTTCTGCTCACATATTATAAACATCTATCAATAATCAACTCATACGATTCTATTCAACACATACTTCTATCTACCCTTCGTTTCACCCAAATCCGATTAACGGATTGAAAGTTACGCAATAATCAAGTAAACACCGAATATATAGACCGATAGTCAATCAGCAAGTCACTATAACACATAATACATCACATAATCAATGATATATCATTTATAAAGAAGTCTCGGGTCATAAATAAGCTTTTGGTTATTTAAAATGATTTTTAAAACATTTTTCGGAATTAAAACGGGTCGTTGGATCAATTTCGGGTAAATAAACAGGGTTCGATTAGCCAATTCTGGCCTCGAAACAATTTTATAATAATTATCGAGCCTTGAAAATAATTTAGAATAATATTTTAAAGCTCAAAACTATTTTTCGGAATTTTTACATTATTTTTAAATAATTAAATCTAATTAAATAATTTATTAAAATCAATTAATAATTAATTAAATCAATTAATCAATTAATTTTTGAATTAATTGACCAATTAATCAATTAAAAATTAACTGAAAGTAATTAACTAATTAATTCAGATTTATTTTTGAATTAAAAATAATTTTCGGAATTAAAATACAAATTTTTTTAGAATTTTCAGAAATTAAAAACGAATTTTTATAATAAAAATAAATAGGAAATATGATTTTTAAACATTTTTAAAACAGGAATCCAATTTTTGCAAAGTCTGGAAACTTCAGGTACCTAACTTCATCATCTCCAAAAGTACAGGGGCCTGTTTGCAATTTTGCAAACTCCCACTGTCGACTCGCCGGAGTGTGGCTGGAGAACACGATTTCGGCCACCTCAGGCCACCAAACTGTCCAGAATTAATCTACAGGTTACCAGCAACTTATACATGCAATCAAAATTCAATAATCATCCCTGTCCTGGCCGGAAAATGGCCAGGAACATCGTCGGTTTCCGGCGAACATCGTAAAACTTTAAAACACAACTCCCTCCAATTCACTAATCCTCTGTTAACGAGCTATATACCAATCGATTGCAAATTTCATAAGGAACACAATCCACTATAAATCAACAGCTAATAACCCCTGAATCAAAAACCCCCAAATTTCAATTGAAAACATTCATACGGGTTATAAACCCTAATTTTGAAATTCGAAAATCAAACTCAAATTTGAACATGTTATTGAACTCCAAATCAAACGTATAATATATCAAAATCATCAGGAAAACAAGCTCTACAACATGCAATCATCAAATCATACAAACAACCATCCGAACAAAAATTCATATTTTTAATCAAAATAATTCGAAAATAATTAAAAATATATAAAATCAACCTTTGATTCTGCAGTAAAATAGGTTATGGAATCTGATAGAGCTCTTCAAGACCTTCAAATCTGGTACTCGAGCTTTTCAAACAAAGATCAATAACACCTTCAAAAGTTGGTTTGATTCTTGGAACAGTTTATGAATATATGATTTTTCTCTGTAAAATTATATAATTATCTGTCTGCAAATGATTTTGATACGAAATATAATATGGTAAAAGCTATTTATATTTACGGAAAATTAGTATCCCGTTAGATCATTCCGGATATAAAACAGTACGTTTATTTATAAAAACTGATCCAAACGGTATCGGTTTTCGGGATAATTATCCAAATCAGTACAATTTGTACTGCGGTCTTGGTCTCAGCGCCTTGTTACACGTACTACGAAGTGATAATTGTGGTAGTTTAATAAAAAGCTCCCATTTATCGAAAATACAAGTTTTATTGATGTAACGAAACGAATATTGAATCGAAAATGTTGCGTCGGGACCCGCGCAGGACAAACCGTACGCCAGATCGAAAAAGTAGAAACATGGAAAATGCTCGGAATATTACAATTAGGTTAGGAAGGAGTTTTCGGAAGAGTTTCGGGTTCCAAAAACGTAACAACGGGTGATGTCGGTTGGTTCCCGTTTCTATAAAATAGATTTTAAATACCCGAAAAAAGATTTTATAAATTTCATATGATTCTTATAAATTCATAAATCAACATAAAAATAATTAGGAAGATATGACAATTATCTATATTTTATTTTGGACATATAAAAATAAAAATACTCAATTAATATTATTTTTGAATATCCAAATACAGATAACACTTAACAATTAACTTCTTTTACTTCACACAGCCTTTCGTCTCCTTGAATTCACAGAATAGATAGTGGACACGTATAATAATTATTTAATAGAAAAATAATTACACGATATATCCCGGATATTACAGTTTTGAAAGATTGGGAAATATTATAAGTATAGAAAAAGATGTACGATATATACAGACCATAAGAGTTTGAAGTATGAACTCCCGAGGAAAAGCAAATGTAGTGGCAATAGATAAGTAAGAAAAAGAGAGGATGAACATAGAGACTGTACCAGAAGAATTATCTATGGACTTCTAGAAGTTGGAATTGGAAGTCAGGGTTCATGATCCCAAAAAGGAGTAAGAATGTATAAGTATGACTTTTCAGTCGGAATTGTTACAGAAGATAAAGAAGCGTCAGGAAGAGGTAATGTATCAGGATATAAATCATTTAGTAGGTGAAGAATTGTGCACGCAAAGAAAGACGATCAAGGTATTCTTAGGTTTTCTTCTAGAATTTGGATTCCACCAGTGACGGAATTGAAGAATGAAATTTTACAGAAAGCTCATAATTCAAGGTATTCAATCCATTCAGGGAGTACCAAGATGTATAGAGATTTAAAGGAAAATTATTGGTGGCCGGATATGAAGAGGGAAATTGCGGAATGGATTAGCAGATGTTACATACGTCAAAGAGTTAAAGTAGAACATTAGAGATCAAGTGGATTGCTACATCCATTGGAGGTTCCAGAGTGGAAGTGGGAGCATATCGCCATGGATTTCATAGTTAGGTTACCAAGCACAAAAGCTAATCATGATACCATTTGGATTATAATAGATAGGTTTACCAAGTCAGCTCATTTTCTGTCTATAAATGGAAGATTTTCACTGGACAAGTCAGTTCGTATGTACTTAAAAGAAATTGTAGTTCGTCATGGAATTCCTATGTCCATCGTATCCGATCGAGATCCAAGATTTAATTCAAGATATTGGGAGAGTTTTCAAGAATGTTTAGGAACGAGACTGAATATGAGTACGGCTTACCACCCGCAGACGGACGACCAGAGTGAAAGAACGATCCAGACAATCGAGAACATGTTGCATGTATTGATTTTAAAGGAAGTTGGGACGAGCATTTACCTCTGGTAGAATTTGCTTACATCAACAGTTATCACGCCAGTATTGGGATGCCACCCTATGAAGCCCTTTAGGGATGCAAATGCAAATCTCCAGTGTATTGGGACGAAGTAGGAGAACGAAAATTACTTGGACCTAAATTAGGGCAGCAGACAAAGGAAGTTGTTAAAGTTACCCAGAAAAGATTAATAGCAGCACAAGATCGTCAAAGGAAATATGCAGATTAATCAAGGAAAGATATGGAATTCGAAGAAAGGAATTTGGTATTACTGAGAGTATCACCGTGGAAGGGATTAACGAGATGTGGAAAGAAAGGAAAACCGAGCCCAAGATATGTCGGACCTTTGAAATTTTAAAGCACGTTGGCAAAAGTAGCTTACGAGTTGTCGTTACCTCCGCACATGGAGCACATTCACAATATTTTCACGTATCGATGATTAGGAAGTATAATCTAGACTCCAAGCATATAATAGAATAAGAGCCAATAGAGCTCCAGACAGATTTGTCATATGTAGAGAATCCGTTAGAGATTCTAGAGGAAAGAGATAAGGTATTGAGAAATAAAGTGATAAAATTAGTAAGAGTATTGTGGAAAACCCAAAGGTTGAAGAGTCAACCTGGGAGTTAGAAAGTGATATGAGAGCAAAGTGTCCTCATTTGTTTCTTAGGAGATTCTGAGGACAGAATCCTTTTAAGGGGGAAGGATGTAATATCCCGGATATATCGTGTAATTATTTTTGCTAATAAATAGTTATTATATGTATTCAGTATCTATTCTGTGAATTATTTGTTAAGTGTTAAATGTGTTTGAATGTTTAAAAATGTTATTAATTAAGTATTTCAATTTTTATATGTTCCAAATAAAATATAGATAATTGTCATATCTTCCTAATTATTTTTATGTTGATTTATGAATTTATAGGAATCATACGGATTTTATAAAATCTTTTTCCGGGTATTTAAAACCTATTTTATAAAAACGGGAACCAACCGACGTCATTCGTTTTTACGTTTTTATAACCCGAAATTCTTCCGAGAACTCCTTCCTAACCTAATTGCAATATTCCGAGCATTTTCCATGTTTCGACTTTTTCGATCCGGCGTACGGTTTGTCCTGCGCGGGTCCCGGCGCAACATTTTCGATACAATATTCGTTTCGGTAAATCAATAAAACTCGTATTTTCTATAAACGGGAGCTTTTTATTAAACTAACACAACTATCACCTCGTAATACGTGTAACTAGGCGCTGAGACCAAGACCGCAGTACAAATTGTACTGATTTGGATAATTATCTCGAAAACCGGTACCGTTTGGATCAACTTTTATAAATAAACGTATCGTTTTATATCCGAAATGATCCAACGGGATATTAATTTTCCATAATTATAAATAGCCTCTACCGTATTTTATTTTGTACCGGAAATCATTTGCAAACAGTATTTACAGAATTTTTACTGAGAATATACTATAATTATATTTTGTTCTTCGTAATCAAACACAAATTCGAAGGCGTTATCGATATCCGATTTTGGCGTGCATATACTCAAAACGAAGCTACTGAAATCTAGAATCCAAATCTTCCATCAATTTCAACCCAGAAATGTCAAGTGATTCTCTATTTAATTATTTATATTCGAATTTCTTGGTATTTAAATTATGAATTTTTATACGGATGATTGTTTGAATGATTTGACGATTGTATGTTGTAGAGCATCTTTTTCTGGTCAATTTCATATATTATACTTCAAAAATAGGGTTCAATATCATATAGAAATTAAGGTTTAATTTTCTGAAAATTCTTTGAATATGTGTTCTTGGTGTTCTTGAAAAGTTCTGAGAATCAAACCTAAATTTGAGGGTGATGCAGACTTCAGAATTTAAAGTATGAGTAACCAAAACGTTCAGATTTTCATATTCTTTCTGTTTATGCCATCAAATCTTTCGAACAATTGATAATCTGTAATTCGTAATTTAGGGTTTATATTCGAATTTTTGGGTAATTCTTGATTAAGGGTTATTACTTGATTCTGTTAGTTGGATTATGTTCCTTTCTCACTGGGCAATCGAATGGTATATTTGAGAGTATCAAACGAACTCAGGAGAGGCCGAAACCGCGTCACCGGAGTTCTTGAACTCGGTGGCGGCGGCGGTTTTTCGGACAAGATTTCCGGCCGCTCTGGTAATCGATGGTAAAAACCAATTGCAGATAGTAATTCCTGGCACTGAGAAGAACCATTCTGCACTTTTCTGTGCCTTTCTAGACCCGTAAAGATTGGCCGGCGAGGTTACCGCCGGTGGCAGGCGGAGAAGACGGCGGTTTTGCCGTTTAATCCCCTGATTTTCTAAAACTTCTGATTATGTCCTGAACTTTACAATTTTTACAGTTTGCACCTTGTGGATAAAGTTTCAAAACCTTACACTTTACCCCCTGGAATTTCTACTTTTTAAAAATTGTTTTTATTTATTTATTTTAATTCCAAAAATCATTTATTTTATTTCTAAAATTCATCTTTAACTTAAAAATAAATCTAAATTACTTAATTAATTAATTTTAATTAATAATTAATTAATTGATTGATCAATTAATTTAAATATTAATTGATTAATTAGTTTAATTATTTATTAATTGATTAGTTAATTGGATTTAATTATTTTTAAATGATTTAAAAATTCCGAAAAATAGTTTCGAGCTTTAAAATATTATTTTAAATTGTTTTCAAGGCTCGATAATTATTATAAAATTGTTTTGAAGCTAGATTTGGCCAACTGAACCCTGTTTATTACTTTGAAATTGATCCAACGACCCGTTTTAATTCCAAAAAATGTTTTAAAAATTATTTTAAATACCCGAAAGCCTGTTTATGACCCGAGACTTCTTTATAAATGATATACCATTGATTATTTGACGTGTTATGTGTTATATGTGACTTGTTGGTTGACTGTCGGTCTATATATTCGGTGATTACTTGTTTATAGCATAACTTTCAATCCGTTAACCGGATTTGGGTAAAACGAAGGGTAGATAGAAATGTATGTCGGATAGAATCGTATGAGTTAAATATTGATAGATATTTATAAGAAAGGGATGCAGGTGATCAGAAAATAGAATCGATATGTAGAAAATACAGCAAGTGATCAGATGATAGAAGCGAGGCATAGGAGAAGCAGATAAGTGGTTATTGAATAGAGTCGTTAGACGAGTACAAGTGAAGTTGAATTCGATTATGATAAGGCAAGTACTTCTAAACCTTTCTCGAGATATATTGCAAATATTTCTAAATTCTCTTGTGACATATTGTTAATATTCAAAATAGCTCTGTTTAATATTGGAAATACTTTGAATCCTTCAGCCTTGAACCTGAGCCACATCATTTGATCTTTGAGCCGTAAGCCTTATTCTTTGTGAACCATTTCTTGTTGATTTACCAAATATTAAACCACACAGATACGTTACTACTCCACAAATATATAACCATCATATACCAAACACTGGAACAAAATTGTTTTCAACATACAGAAACTTTTATACTAAACCATACCTTGTGACATCAAAGTATTAAAACCCTGTAAAAACATTATTCATCTAATACCCGTTTGTCCTACAGGCTGGAGGCCACTTCTTTTATGTACTTTGACATACCCTTACCATGAATTTTTACCATACTCTTATACAAATGTTTTATTGTTATGGATTATGATCTGGTTTTATTGAATTTTATTGTTATCATATTGAACTGCTTTAGAATTGGATAGTTTTCTTTGTGTGGACCAGATTCGTGGTCAGACCATATCGATGGTCAAGTTAGGCCAATGTGTGCCTTGGATCCAGTAGTCAGAGCAGTGCTGTGTGCTTTGCTCGGGGTTAGAGCGTGACTGATCAGCAGCCTAACCTTGGTTTTAAAAACTTAAAATGAATATCCAATTCTATTGGTTGTTTAACAAGAAGCTTGATTCCTTTAAATCACCTCGTTTATTATTGTTTAACCTCAGTTATTGATAATATGACTTGCTGAGCTAGTTAGCTCACTCTTACGAATCTTTTTATGTATTCTACAGTTAATAAGGATCAGTCGTAAATTAAATTAGTTGGGATTTGGTACGTTATAATAAAATTTAAGGTTGTGGCTTATTTTCATACTTTAACCTGTTCCAACCTCAACTCTTACTACTTTTACAACAAAAATTAAAACCAAGAATCTCGAGCTCATTATTTCTAATTGAAAACAAAAAACAAAACCAAAAATCTCCAAGCTCACTACTTCAAATTATGTTTCATTAATATTCATTCTCAAACACCTCTTTTACCCAACCCACTAATATTAAATAATCCACTTAACTCACCTTAATTAAGACATTTCATCAAACATTTTATATGCACCACCAATCATCCCAATTTTAAAAACAATATTTAAGTACAAGTATTCAAATCAAACCTTTAATAAAAGTAATGTAAACAAATGTTATTTTGCTTGAAAAGACCCTCACTTGATTATTAATCAAGTTAACATCCGAATATCAATACAAATTGATTTATTCATATTCTTGCTTGATTTCAAATCCCCGTCATTCGATTTTGTGAAAAACCATTAGATAAATTTCATTTTTCAAGCAAAGTTGTAACTTGTCATTTTCAAGAAAGAACTGAGATGCAGAAGGGGGGGTTAAGAAATGATATAATAATTGTGATTACCCCTATATTTTTATTTTTGTTTAAAAATTTGGGGCGAAAAAAATGATTTTAACAAACAATTCAACTAATTTACTACTAATTTATTGTTGTCGTTAGAATTTAATGGCATAACCTTTCTTTTATAAACTTTTAGATAGTTTAACCATTCTTTTGTTCAACAATTCTTTTGTTAGTTTATATAGTTTAGCTGTAACGGCTGAGAAATTATGACTGTTTAATATCATAATAAATGAGTATTATGTATTTTAATATGTCATTAAGTGTAATTAGTCGTAAAATAATAGATTTTATATGTTGTATGTTTTCCGTGTAGTTCAAGGTATTTTTGGGTATTTTATTATGTGTTAAATGCTTTTATATCAAAATTTATAATAGCTGATATTTCATATAAAATAATTGGCCTTATTTTTCCTAATATGGCGTATACCATATTGATTTTTACGAACATCCACTTAATTTAGAATATATCTCGTTTCATGAAAAATGATTTTTTTCGGCCCCTACGGGTGCTCAATGTTGGGTTTCGAGCACATAAACACAACGGAAACAGTAATTAAAAATGTAAAAAATCAGAATTTTCGAAACCCGCCGCAGGATCCATGCGAAAAACATATATTTAATTCGTAGATCAGATTGTTTACCTTAAGAAGCTTTACCAATTGGTTGACTAATGGAGATCCAAAGCTTGTTCAATCACCACGCATCCCGCTCTCGCGATCTACGCTCTATCAGTATCCACACGAATGCTTGAACTCAAGGATTGGATGTGTACTAGCACAAACCCGTTTCTTCTTGCTCTCTCCATCTTATCTCTTGGTGGCTAGGGTTTTAGTAAAAGTCTTTTTCACCAAAAATCAGCAACACAAGAGATATTATATAGAGAGTTGAAAAACGAATTATAACTCTTAACTAATTAGGAGTTATTATTAATTCAAAATTCCTATTTGTATTATAATTAAGTCTCACTTAATTATTTAACAAATAAATTTCATAATTAATATTAGTAAATTCGAATATTATGTTAGGTCACACAACACTGTAGAAGGGGGTTGAATACAGTGTTTATACAATCAAATCAATTTAACACAAGTATGTAACAAAGATCAAGTATATTGAATAAACTTTGTTACAATAAGAACTGTTGTTCTCTCTCAATGATGAACAAATATCATTAAGAGCTGCTAGGTTACAATGTATAATCTTCTCGATAATGATAACACATATAGTGTCAACCCAAAGTCTGTGTTTATATAGTTCACAGTTACAAGATAACTTCTAATTGATGTGGAATATAATTCTGTCTCCTAAAATATATCAATCAGATTTCTTCTACAAGTCTTCCAGTCTTCTAACTCTTTCCATGTATATCTTCTTTTGTTTTAGTCTTGATCTTCTACTGTAAATCAGCTTCCTTCCTTATATGAAAGTCTTCTTGTACTTAAGTTCTGATATGACCTTAAGTTCTGATATTAAGTTCTGACTTCCAGTAAGTCCTGATTTCAGTAAGTCCTGATTTATCCTGTTGGTAAGTTCTGAAAACTAAAAACAAATCATATTAGACACGACATCTCAAATATATCTAACAATCTCCGCCAACTTGTAAATTATGCAAAATATACAAGTTAATAGATTTGATGATCTCAAAAACATTTAAGTACAAATGTAATAAGAGTTTAACTAGATAACTAACTACAACTTACAGTCCTTGTAGCTTTTACCAATCTCACTGAGTCAATCTGAATCCATAATGATTCTTGACAAAGCTTGATATCAGCTTTTCTTCTTTAATCCTCAAGACTTGAGAGAGTGTAGTCTTGACTTGCTTCATCTCTTCATTCTGACTTCCAATCTGGTAGATTGTAGTCCTTAAAGCAGAGATATGGTTCCTTTTTAAACCATCGTTCAGTATTATTACCCTAGGATGAGAAGAATCTTCATTGTAGCATAGACATTTCTCATTCAATAATACTTCAAGCTTAGCATGATCCTTCTTCATTGGAGTTTCACTTCCATCATCTTCAACAATATTAGGAATGAATTCTGTAACTCTTGAACCTGAAATTCTAGCTTTATCTCTGATGGTCTTCAATATGAAGTTTGACCATCTCCTGGTAATATCAGACTTTACCTCTAAAGGGTAATGAAAGAATTGAAGTTATTTCAGTGAGTTGTTCAGCATATCTGATTCTGACATCTGATATGTCCTTCCATCTTCAAGAAATAGAATCAGATTTTCCTTGACATTGTGCTTGTTATGAGCATCCAGTACCACTTGAACAGAGATAACCTTATCAAGGTATTTCTGTGTAACATCTTCAAGAGGTCTGCCAGTCAATAGAAATGGATCTCTAGTAGCAACTTTAACTCATGTTTTAATCTTAGCTTCATCAGAACCTAGTCCAGCCCTGTCTCTTGGTTCTCTAGCATTTAACCTAATAGTCATGAAAGTAGACAATAATTAACTTTTCTTTGGATATGATGGTTTGACATTTTTCCACAGAAGTTTCTTTTTATCAGCTACTTCCATTTTATCTAAATCAACTTGAGCACTGTCAGAGGTTGACTTGATGAATTTATCAGAATTTTTTATTTCTGTTATAGCTTGTTGTTCTTCACTCTGAACAACTTGAGCCTTGTCAGAGGTTGTCTTTGATTCTTCAGAAATCTTCAGAAATCTTCTTTCTTTTCAGAGTTTGAACATCTTCATCTTTAGCAAGAATATCATCAGTAACTTGAACCATTTTGCACACCGGATTTATCAGAATTTGAGGAATTTTCATTTCCAGTGGCTTGGTTGGTTCATCAACTTTTCCTTTCCCTTTGTCTTTTGGATCAATCTCATATTGTGATCTTGTTTTGGGCTTTGATGCCTCAGTATTTGACTTCTCCTTGATCACAATACCTTTTACCTTGGGCCTTGGAGGTTTCTTTGCAACAGAAGCTTTTGGCTTTAGATTTTTTTTTCAGCTTTAAATCTAGCTTCTTCCTCCTTGAGATTTTTTAAATTCATTCCTGGATTATGTTTCAGAAACAATCTTCTGGCAATTTCCTCATCAAGTGTCTGAATCTTGGGATCCTTGTAGTAGACAGTATTCTGCTTTCCCTTGAGCTTTAGAGTTTGCATAAACCTTTGAGAATCTTGACTTCCACCTTGTATCAGAACATCAGGCTTTGTCATCAGAATTTGCTCATCAGAACTTGATATCAAATTTTGAGTTTCAGTACTTGCTATCAGATTTTGAGTTTGAGTAGCTTCAGAACTTATCTTCTTTTGAGTAGACGATTTGCTTGCTTCAGTAATTAGTTTCCTTAAAGAAACCTTGCTGCTCTGCCCTTTATTTTGAACTTGACCTCTACCCTTACTAGGGTTTCCCTGGTCATCAGATTCATCATCTTTCTTCTTCAGTATTTGATCATTAGAGCATTTGGACTTAACTATCTTCTCCCCCTTTTTGGCATCATCTGATAGTAGGAGTGAGAGAAGAAGTTCAACTGAAGATTGAATATCATTCAATTGAGCCTGTTGAGAAGTTTGATTATCCAGGACCTCAGAGATTTGGGCATGTTGCTTCTCTTGAGCTTTCTCAATTGCTTCTACCTTTTCAAGTGTACCTCTGGATATGTCGATTCAAATTCAACATTTGTTTGTCAAATCAGCACAAATTATTAGTAACCATAACAAAACATTCATCAAGAAATACAATTCAAGTATATGAAGTAAAGATTAACAGGTTTTAATGAGAACATTCATATGCACATAATGCGAGAGAAACAAAGACTAAATCTTGCAATCAAAAGAAATTTCATTAAAATATCAAAAGAGTACATTTTATGAAATTTGTAGATTACATGCAAAAGATTACAAGATAATCCTAGTCTAAGATTAGTTCCTCCTGCTGCTGACAAATAGCACTGCAAGACGGATGATCCGTTCTTGCTGAAGAAGAGCCTCTCTTCGTTCTTCTTCCAAGCGATCAAGATGGAGTTGATAGTCCATCCGAAAGAACAAGAGATTTGTGCGAACCTCTTGTGGAACCAAGTTCCATATCTCATCAGGAATGGTAGTGACATGCCATTCCTGTTCCCAGTCACCACAATTAAACTCGACGTTGAAGTTTTTCATAGTTCATAAACATGTTTAAAAGAACCAATTTTATGAATGAGGAAAATGGTGAGAAATAAAAGAGGGAGAATGATTTTGTGTGAGAATAGAAGATGATATGTCTGAGATAAAATGTCGGTTAAATAACCAATGGAATATCAGGGGACTAGAGGACTGATTAATGACTAAGTGTAGAGTTAACTTAATGAGCGTCTCCCTAGACCGATGTGTAATGATTTAGGCAATACGTGAACAGTCAATAGTTAAAGCAGGAGTTAATGGGCATGGATGATAAGTAACAATTACTGTGCATATGCAGTTTTTCAAGACAAACACGTTTACCACTAACCCAAATGATTATGACTATTTTTATCTCACCTAAATATATTCTGATTAATTATGGCCGTTACTAAATTTACCACAAATAAGTCAAGTAAAGAATAATGTCACGTAAGTATCAGAGTTTCCATCAGAATTTAATATCAGAACTTGACTATTATCAGATTTTAACAGTCATCAGAATATGGCTTATCAACTCAAAAAGTGAATGTTTATATCTTTTATTCTTCATACAAATACTGACTTATTTTCTTCAGAGTTTAATCATCAGAACTTCCATCAGAACTTGTCCTCAGAATTTATGCGAATGACACTTAACTGTTTATCTGAAAAACTTGATCACCATAGTAATTTTCATCATTCATATGGAGTGAGAGTGTGTGCATTTAGAAAAATACCAGATAAAGATTAAAGTCTGATAAACTTCAGTACATCTTAGAAATAAGGCATAATTAAGAAAAATGCTTAAAATCTGTCATTAATAATGAAGTTTACTATAAAATAAATTTGTGCATGAGTCCACCTCAACTGTTTGTGCTCATTTTATGTGTCTTTTGAAATTCCTTTTTACAGTGGCTTCTCAGTGTAAGTGAGTCACAACTGCTTATCAGAATTTATGCTATTATCAGAGTATTTCTCCAGTAATCAGAGAATGTGAAAAGTCACCAAGAAAAATTTATTTGTTTTTCTAATTCATATTACTTAATACCAACAATGCACTTGGGTCTTCCCTTCCACATATTTACTCTAGATCTCAAAGGAGTACCTGACTTTAATTTTCTTTTCTTTTCTTTGGATAAGTGAGGCTTATCAGCATTTAGTTCATCCTGAAGATTTACTGACATCGGAATTTGACAGATAAGAAGCAAGAATCTAGTTTGTGACTTAGTAATAAGATACACAAAGTAAATTTGACTAAGCTCAAAATCATAATTTGCTTGTGTTAATGAATTTCCACATAAACAACTAATTCAAACATGGGATTTCTAATATGTTAAAGACTACTAGGTCAGCATCTAGCACAGTAATCCTCATTGGATTGAATAGTCACAGAACATTCAAATTACTATCAGAGTATATAAATCCACATCAGATAACAATCAGAATTTAATGTATTTCAATTTAAGTACAAATTAATGAAGATAAGACAATCTGTAAACACTGATCATAAAGTCTGATGCATGAGAACACAAACTAAGCAGATTTAGAGAAAGAACCTGAAACCATTCCAAGTTCATTTACCAGTCTTGTAAAAGTAGCTTTACATAGTGGTTTTGTGAAGATATCTGCTAGTTGTTGACCTGTTGGAATAAAATGCAATTCCACTGTACCTTTTATCACATGTTCCCTTATGAAATGGTACCTAATGCTGATGTGCTTTGTCATTGAGTGTTGAACTGGATTACCTGTCATAGCAATAGCACTTTTATTATCACAGTATAGGTATTTTAGAAAATTCTAACCCATAATCTAGTAACTGATTCTTCATCCAAAGAATCTGTGCACAACAGCTTCCTGCAGCAATATATTCTGCTTCTGCAGTTGATATGGAAATTGACTTCTGTTTCTTGCTAAACCAAGAAACCAATCCGCCTCCAAGAAATTGGCAGCTTCCACTTGTGCTTTTCCTGTCTATTTTGCATCCTGCAAAATCTGCATATGAGCTTAAAATCTGATTCTCTAGGATACCACAATCCTAGATCAGCTATACCCTTGAGGTACTTGAAAATTCTTTTCACAGCAATATTGATGAGGTTCTCTTGGATCAGCCTGAAATCTTGCACAAAGACAGGTAGCATACATGATATCAGGTCTACTTGCAGTTAAATAGAGTAAAGAGCCAATCATACCTCTGTAGTTAGTAATATCTACTAATGAACCAGTATCTTTATCTAACTTGGTTGCGGTGGCCATGGGAGTGGATGCAGTTGAACAGTCTTGCATTCCAAATTTCTTCAGTAAATTTTTGTGTACTTGGATTGATTGATAAAAGTACCTTCTTCGTTTTGCTTGACTTGAAGTCCCAGAAAATAACTAAGTTCTCCCATCATACTCATTTGATATCTTGACTATATTAGCTTTGCAAATCTTTCACAGAGTTTGGCATTTGTAGAACCAAATATGATATCATCAACATATATCTGTACCAAAAGTAAGTCATTTCCATGGTTGAGGTAGAACAGTGTTTTATCAATTGCGCCTCTATGAAATCCACTTTCCAGAAGGAATTGAGCTAACATCTCATACCATGCTCTTGGAGCTTGCTTAAGGGCATAAAGTGCTTTATCAAGCCTGTAGACATGATTTGGAAATTTTGAATCTACAAAGCCTGGAGGTTGTTCCACATAAACCTCTTCTTCCAATTCTCCATTGAGAAAAGCACTTTTCACATCCATTTGAAAGACTTTAAACTTTTTGTGAGCTGCATAAGCCAAAAAGATTCTTATGGCTTCCAATCTAGCAACTGGTGCAAATGTTTCATCATAATCAATACCCTCCTATTGAGAGTAGCCTTTAGCAACCAGCCTTACTTTATTCCTTTTAATTATGCCATAACTGTCAGTTTTATTTCTAAACACCCACTTTGTGCCAACAACTAATCTGTTCTTTGGTCTTGGCACTAGGGTCCAGACTTTATTTCTTTCAAATTCATTTAACTCTTCCTGCATTGCTTGTACCCAATCAGCATCTAGAAGAGCTTCTTCCACTTTCTTTGGTTCAGTCTGAGATAGAAAAGAATGATAGAGACATTCATTTGATGTAGCAGTTCTAGTTCTGAAACCTGCTTTAGGATCTCCAATTATTAAGTCAGGTGTATGTGATTTGGTCCACTTCCTTGCAGATGGAAGTGTTGGATTTTTAACGCAGCGGGGGCATGGCAAAACACTTTTTATACATACAAAATCCAAATAAGAGCATACAGATCATGAATAAAAATTCGAGGGATCGAATCTAACCTTTTAAAATAATTTGGAGACAACGATCAGAGATCCTTAGCAGTTGCTCCTCAAGTGTGAAGCACTCCACCTGTATCCACCAAGAAAACGATGTTAAGGAGGAGGAAGGAGGTGGAGAAAATTGGGTTTTCCAAACTTTTGGGTTTTCGGGTTCGAATGTGGGTTAGAATAAAAATAGGGTCTATAATAGTGTATTTATAGGCAAAATTTTTAGCTGAAATTTTCCCATAAATAATATTATTATTATCCCATTTATTATTCTCATTACTAATTAAAACACCTTTTAATTACTAATCCTTTTTCTAAACACTTTAGAAATAATTCTCTCTCTTGATTTAATTTCCAAAAATTAAATCCTTAATTAATAATATTAAGAACTTTTCTTAATTAATTTATAATCAATTAAATATCATTTAATCAATTATTAAATTTGCCAATTAATTATTTATTTCACAAATAAATAATTATTTAGCCATTATTAATTAATTCCTCCACCATTAAATCATTCTCTTTTTATGGCGTGACCTTGTAGGTTCAATATTAAGCCGGTAGTAGAAATAAATAATAATAAAACTATTTTATCATTATTTATATAAATTCTTTAATTTATTAAATATGATTAATTAATTAATCACATTTATTCTACATCGTGAGGGATACTTCTCAGCATATCGCGACTATCCGGATAATATGAATTCACTGCTTAAAATATCAAGAACCTATTCAGTGAATAGTTACCGTACAATAAACTCCTTCTACCCTACAATGTCCCGATTAAATACAAGGCATAGATCTCGTGTCAAGCCTATCTAATTCAATCACTTGCTTACCATTTACTATGCGTAGTTCTATGCAAATTAGAAACTCCTTTCTAATTTCATTCACTCTGGCCAGAGATTCCTGAACTAGAATAAGTGGATCAGCCTTGAACATTCGCTTCCTTCACAGGAAGGGGTAGATCCTTTATTGATCATACACTATCTTCGTGTACAAATTCCTATACCCAGAAGAGCCCTAATAATTGTCCCTGGAGACTAAGAACTAAACCAAAGCATAGTTCAGTGTACACAAGATGACTATGATGACCTCAAGTCTAAGGATACTTGTACAACTATCACTATGTGAACAACTGCTGACACGTGAGTGAACTCCATCAGTTATTCAGCTGTGCGAGTCATGTTCAGTGAACTTATTCTATAATAAGCACCTACATACTAGCTATAGTGTCACCACACAAATGTCTATGAGAACAGACATCCTTCATAATGAAGCAAGCATAGTATGTACCGATCTCTGTGGATTATTAATTACCAGTTAGTAATCCTACGACCAGGAACCAGGAACTATTTAAGTTTAGAGTTATCATCTTTTTAGGTCTCACTATTATGATCTCATCATAATCCATAAAAAGCTTTACTCTAAACTATGGTATATCTTATTTAAACACTTAAATAGATAGAGCCCGTAATAAAAACAAAACAAGTCTTTTATTAAAATCAATGAAATCAAAACAGATTATATAAAAAGTTATTCCTAAATTCTAATACATGATTGGACTTAGGACATATTCCTTTCAATCTCCCACTTGTACCAAAGCCAATCACTCTGGTATCTAATACCCATCTTGTCTTTCATAAAGTAGCTTTGTGAGTGGGTCTGCTATGTTGTTATGTGTGTCAACTCTAATTCAATACAACACAAGAAATGTTATCACACTCCCACTAACCCTTTTGTAAACGCATGGTTCATCTACGTTTTTGATAAAATCAAACTCTTTGATTGTCTCATCAAAACGGACATTCCATCTACGAGAAGTTTGCTTCAAACCACATATGGTTCGCAGTAGCTTACATACTAGGTTTTCATTTCTCTTGGAAAGAAAACCATCTGGCTATTTGCCAGATCACATTGTCGTAGTAAGCAACATTCGCAAGCAAAATCCGACCTGATTTTAACAGGGCTACAGGTAAAAGGTTTTATCAAAGTCAATCCATTGCCTTTGTTTGAGTCCTTTTCCCAAAAGCCTGGCCTTAAAGGTCTCCACCTGGCCATCTGCTATAATCTATCTTTTGTATACCGTATACATAGATTCCATTCTGGATTTTATGGCACTATGCCATTTCTCTGAGTCAACACTACTCATAGCCTCATTATAGGTCACAGGGTCGTCATCATTAATGATCGACAACTCATTGTCATTCTCAATGACAAGGCCATATTACCTCTCAGGTTGGCGAGACACTCTCCCTGACCTATGAATGGGCTGTTCCACAAAAGGTTGTTCAGTCAGAACAGGTGTTTCCACTCGATCTGTAGTAGTTTGTGCTTCTTGAACTTCATCAAGTTCAATTTTGCTCCCATTGTTTCCTTCAAGGATAAACTCCTTTTCCAAGAAGGTAGCATGTCTAGAGACAAACACCCGATGATCGGTGCAAAAGTAATACCCTAAAGTCTCTTTAGGATATCCCACAAAACTATATTTTTCGGATCGATATTCCAGCTTATCTGGGTTAACTTTCTTGACATAAGCTGGACATCCCCAAATCTTAACGTGTTTAAGACTCGGTTTCCTTTCTTTCCATATCTCATACGAAGTTTGAGGAACAGATTTTGGAAGGCACCTTATTCAGTAAATATGCTGAGGTTTTCAATGCATAACCCCATAGGAATACTGGAAGATTTGCATAGCTCATCATGGACCGAACTATGTCTAACAAAGTTCGATTTCTCCTTTCAGATACTAATCTGGAGAAGTCCACTGGGAGACTATACCATTTACTTTGAGATAATCCAGAAACTCTCCGTTCAAGTATTCACCACCTCGATCTAATCGAAGAGTTATAATACTATGTTTGGTTATTTCTCCACTTCATACTTATATTCTTTGAACTTTTCAAAGGCCTCAGACTTGTGTTTCATCAAACACATATCCGAATCCAGATCTATCATCTATGAAAGTAATGAAGTATGAAAATCCACCCATGGCTTGTATAGACATTGGTCCACATACATCTGTGTGTACCATTCCTAGCAAATTTGCAGCCCTCTCTCCATGTCTACTAAATGGAGACTGCAATGCCACTATAAAGTGAGATTTTCATCATCCCTTTTCTTTTATTAGTTTGTTCAATCTGAAATAAATTATGTCACATACATACAGACCATTATTTAAAGCACCACGTCCATAAAGAATATTATCTCTAAGAATAGAACATTCATTATTCTCAATAATAAATGAAAATCCAGCCAAGTCTAACATGGGAATAATATTCCTCACAATCGAGGGAACAAAATAACAATTATTTCAAACAATAGCCTTGCCCGTAGGCCTATGTAAATGAAATGATTCTACATCTTCAGCAGCAACTCTTGCTCCATTTCCATCAGTAGAATCACCTCCTCTTCCTCAAGAGTCCTACTTCTCCTTGGTCCCTGCAACAAATTGCAGATTTGAGAACCACAGGTGGTATCTAATACCCAAGTAGAAATTTGATTTAATGACATATTCATTTCTATCATGAACATACCTGAATCAGAAGCGGTAGTCTCACTACCCTTCTTCTTCTTCAATTCTGCAAGGTAAACCTTGCAGTTCCTCTTCCAGTGCCCCACCTTGTTACAGTGAAAACAAACAACTTTACTCTTGGGGTCTTCAGCTTTTGGTGGAACCGGCGTTTTCTCACCTACTTTCTTCTTCTTGGAAGGGTTCCTCTTCCTTTTCTTAGGATTGGAACCTTCACCAATTAGAAGAACAGAACTCTTTTTAGGGGGAAAATTCGATTCCGCAATCTTCAACATGTTGTGGAGTTCAGGCAGACTGACATCCAACTTATTCATGTGAAAGTTCACAACAAACTGCGAGAACGAACTCGGAAGCGATTGCAAGACCAGGTCTTGGCTCAGCTCCCCTTCCATGACAAAACCAAGTTGTCCAAGACGTTCAATCAAATTGATCATCTTAAGTACATGGTCATTCACAGATGATCCCTCAGACATCCTACAACCGAACAGCTCCTTCGATATCTCATATCGAGCTGTCCTCCCTGCCACATCATACAACTCTTGTAGATGCATGAGGATAGTGTGAGCATCCATATGCTCATGTTGCTTCTGTAGCTCAATGTTCATGGAAGCTAGCATGATGCATTGAGCAACATTTGCATCATCTATCCACTTACGATACACAACATGTTCATCATTATGTGCATCACTAGCAGGTTCAGTAGGCTTAGGTGAGTCAATCACGTATTCCAGCTTCTCAATCCTGAGAACAATTCTCAAGTTTCGAAGCCAGTCAGCATAATTAGGACCAGTCAATTTGTGAGCATCCAGTATGCTCTTGAGTGATAGTGCAGAAGACATAACGTACAAAGTAAATCTGTAAATGATAAACACATAACAACACTTAGCAAATATTCGATTTCATTTCAAAACACTATATGAATCGGGTCTTTATTCATAAGTGGCTCCCACTAGTTTATCTAATTTATTCACCCCCCTACGTGAAAAAATTAAGCATTCATAATGCTAGTGGGAATAGGGATCCTACATTCCATTACACGACCCCGGCTGTAGCACGAACCGCCATGTAATGTTCAATAGGCAGACAACTCTTGTCAATTACATCTTATGTTATTCCCTAATCAAACTTTAGCCTCTTGAATAATTGAGTCTCGGCTGTAGCACGACAAACTCAATATTCTAAGTCAAGTCTAACCCAACATTCCGTACAGATGAATCAGTCCCCAAAGGCCCACGGCTGTAGCACGTACCGAGCTTTAGATTCTTATTCAATGTACACATCTCTATGTAATAGACAAGTATTTCTTATTTCGAAATCAAAGCCCTCGGCTGTAGCACGAACCGACAATCATTCAAAAATAAGAACTACTTTTCTATCATGTTGGAAGGCTATGACCGACACAAGCCCGTTGTATCATTGGCCAATTACTACTTGATATTATTTAATTTTAGAGGGATTATATTACGTTACAATCATAATCATATTATAAAGAGATTCTTCCTTTTAAATTAAATATTTCAAATCAATAATCAATAATCAGATGATTCCCAGATCGGGTGGAGCATTGTCAAGAGGCGTCACTTAATAACCCTTTCTTACAGATAGAAATCTGTTGTTGACAGAATCATCCTTTCTCTCATATCGAAAATTCATATTCAATTATGTGTTTCATAAACACAAGAATCTCATGATTGTATTCATAATATTGTTATTAAGGTTATGAAACAATTTCACTATACTAGGTTGTCTAACAAACGCCTTATGTTCATTCAAGTTCACCTAAATCTATCATCGCAAGATAAACTAAGCATATATCACATATATCAACATGAATAAACATCAAGGTAGGCATGTTACATCATCTAGCACATTAGTCTAAGCATTATACATCTCTATGTATCACATGAAGCATTTAAAAGCAATTAAAACAGTCAAAAACATCTTTAAAACACTTCATGGAATATAATCAGTTCAAAACTTTTATATAAACTAAAATTGATCACTCCATTAGATCCATCTCGGAAAAACGATTCCAACGGTATATTGCACGCCCAAAACGGAGTTACGAAACTCCCAGAAAATCAATTTTAATGTAAACAGTCGGGCTGTAACGCATTACAGGAACGCGTTACAAGCCCTGTAACGCATTCCGGTGATGCGTTACAAGGGTGTAACGCATTCCGTGAATGCGCCACAGGTGTGTAACGCATTCCCGGAATGCGTGACACCCCTATTTTTTTTTTGTTTTTCTGCAGCAGCCGCCGTACCTGACTCGAACTCCGTGCATGTCAGACCTGACAGCCGACACACAGACAAGAACAGCAGATGCAAAACAGCAGATATACATATATATAAACATACTTACAATTCATATATATATAGTTGATTTATTTAATTACGAATTTAATTGCAACAACTTCAAAAAATCATAATAAAAAATCTATACATCATAAAATTATGAAAAAAATACCCAGACGATCTACAACACTTGTAGAATCCAAATCAACATTCAAAATTATTCTGAGAAATGATTTCTCATCAGACAAAATTAATCCATAATATAACTTGTAAAAATCATAATTAATTCATACAAGCACATAAAATTCTGAAATTTTTACCACATATCTATATGCATACAACCTATGCTCTGATACCAATGTTGGATTTTTAACGCAGCGGGGGCATAGAAAAACACTTTTTACACATACAAAATCCAAATAAGAGCATACAGATCATGAAAAAAAATTCGAGGGATCGAATCTAACCTTTTAAAATAATTCGGAGACAACGATCAGAGATCCTTAGCAGTTGCTCCTCAAGTGTGAAGCACTCCACCGGTATCCACCAAAAAAACGATGTTAAGGAGGAGGAAGGAGGTGGAGAGAATTGGGTTTTCCAAACTTTTGGGTTTTCGGGTTCGAATGTGGGTTAGAATAAAAATAGGGTCTATAATAGTGTATTTATAGGCAAAATTTTCAGCTGAAATTTTCCCATAAATATTATTATTATTATCCCATTTATTATTCTCATTAATAATTAAAACACCTTTTAATTATTAATCCTTTTTCTAAACACTTTAGAAATAATTCTCTCTCTTGATTTAATTTCCAAAAATTAAATCCTTAATTAATAATATTAAGAGCTTTTCTTAATTAATTTATAATCAATTAAATCTCATTTAATCAATTATTAAATTTGCCAATTAATTATTTATTTCACAAATAAATAATTATTTAGCCATTATTAATTAATTCCTCCACCATTAAATCATTCTCTTTTTATGTTGTGACCCTGTAGGTTCAATATTAAGCCGGTAGTAGAAATAAATAATAATAAAACTATTTTATCATTATTTATATAAATTCTCTAATTTATTAAATATGATTAATTAATTAATCACATTTATTCTACATCGTGAGGGATACTTCTCAGCATATCGCGACTATCCGGATAATATAAATTCACTGCTTAGAATATCAAGAACCTATTCAGTGAATAGTTACCGTACAATAAACTCCTTCTACCCTACAATGTCCCGATTAAATACAAGGCATGGATCTCGTGTCAAGCCTATCTAATTCAATCACTTGCTTACCATTACTATGCGTAGTTCTATGCAAATTAGAAACTCCTTTCTAATTTCATTCACTCTGGCCAGAGATTCCTGAACTAGCATAAGTGGATCAGCCTTGAAAATTCGCTTCCTTCACTGGAAGGGGTAGATCCTTTATTGATCATACACTATCTTCGTGTACAAATTCCTATACCCAGAAGAGCCCTAATAATTGTCCCTGGAGACTAAGAACTAAACCAAAGCATAGTTCAGTGTACACAAGATGACTATGATGACCTCGAGTCTAAGGATACTTGTATAACTATCACTATGTGAACAACTGCTGACACGTGAGTGAACTCCATCAGTTGTTCAGCTGTGCGAGTCATGTTCAGTGAACTTATTCCATAATAAGCACCTACATACTAGCTATAGTGTCACCACACAAATGTCTATGAGAACAGACATCCTTCATAATGAAGCAAGCATAGTATGTACCGATCTCTGTGGATTATTAATTACCAGTTAGTAATCCTACGACCAGGAACTATTTAAGTTTAGAGTTATCATCTTTTTAGGTCTCACTATTATGATCTCATCATAATCCATAAAAAGCTTTACTCTAAACTATGGTATATCTTATTTAAACACTTAGATCCTTCAGAATTTGAAGAATCAGAGTTTCCAAAATATTAGAATTTGACTAATTAGAACTTGATGAATCGAAACTTGAAGAGCCAGTGACAGATTCTGATGCTTCTTAAGAGTCTTGAGTTATGGTAGGATCTTCAGCTTGCTCCCCTTGGACAGGGGCATTTTCCTTTGGAATTGTTACCATAGTTTCAATGACATCAGAACTTGACCCGTCAGAACTTACAGGATCAGAGTTTAAGTCATCAGAATTTACAGAATCAGAATTTAAATCTTCATTTTCAAATCTCAGCTGATCATGATCATTGAAATCTTCAAGTCCTGTAATCTTCTCATCATCAAAAGATACATTGATAGATTCCATGATAATCATTGTTCTTAAATTGTAGACTCTGAAGGCTTTTGTGGAAAGTGGATATCCAACAGAAATTACTTCATCAGCTTTTAGATCAAATTTTGACAGCTGTTTAGGATGAGTCTTAAGAACAAAATACTTACATCCAAATACATGAAAGTAATTCATATTTGGCTTCTTTTTCTTCACCATCTCATATGGTGTTTTTCCATGCTTGTTTATGAGTGTAGCATTCTGTGTAAAACAAGCAGTCTGCACAGCTTCAGCCCAAAAGTAGGTTGGTAGCTTTGCTTCATCAAGCATAGTTCATACAGCCTCAATGAGAGTCCTGGTCTTTCTTTCTACAACTCCATTTTGTTGTGGAGTTCCAGGTGCAGAAATTTTATGTTTGATTCCATTCTCTTTGCAGAACTCTTCCATGATTGAATTCTTGAACTCAGTGCCATTATCACTTCTTATGATTTTAACAGAATCTTTGACCAACTTATCCAGCTGTCTGACATGATCAGTTAGAGTAGATGCAGTTTCATTCTTCTTGTGCAAGAAATACACCCAAGTGTACCTTGTGAACTCATCCACTATAACCATAGCATATTTATTCTTTGCAGTAGACATGACATTGACTGGACCAAATAGATCAACATGCAGTAGGTGATACGGCTCAAGAATTGAAGATTCAGTTTTGCTCTTGAAGGAATATTTTCTTTGTTTTGCCTTTTGACATGAATCACAAAGGCCATCAGGAGCAAATACTGATTTTGGCAGTCCTCTCACAAGATCTTTCTTTACAAGCTCATTTATGTTGTTGAAATTTAAATGAGAAAGTCTTTTGTGCCAATTCCAGCTTTCTTCAATTGATGCTCTACTCAACAGACAGATTACAGAACCATCAGAACTTGTTAAAAGTATGGCTTCATAAATGTTACCATGCCTGTAACCTTTCAGATACACTTTGCCTGTAGAATTGCTTATAACTTCACAGTGTTCTTCAATGAAATCCACATGATAACCTCTGTCACAGATTTGACTCACACTTAGCAGATTATGTTTAAGTCCTGAGACAAGAGCTACGGTTTCAATGATGACATTCCCAAGATTGATATTTTCATATCCCAGAGTTTTTCCCATGTTGCCATCTCCATAAGAAACTCCTGGGCCAGCTTTCTCCACAAAGTCTGATAACAGGGCTTTATTTCCAGTCATATGTCCTGAACATCCACTGTCCAGCACTAGGATGTTTTTCCTATTTCCCTGCAATCACAAAGACCACTAATGGTTAGTTTTAAGAACCCAGACTTGCTTGGATCCTTTGGCCTTTTTAAGTTTGTTATCATTTACAGCGGATTTAATTTCAGAGTTTATGCTAACATTCTGTTTATCAGAGTTTATATCAGACTTTGCATTAGACTTTACACTAGAAGGAATTAAAGTAACTTTCTTCAAAGAAGGTTTTATTTGATAATAATCATAGTACAAACTATGATATTCCTTACAAGTATAAATGGAATGCCATAAACTACCACAATGAAAACAAGGATTTGGTGGCTTTAACCTAACAGACTGACTCTTAACTCATGATCTAGGAGGTAAAGAGTTTATATCTTTATTCTTCCTGCAAAAAGAAGCAAGATGGTTAGAGTTTCCACAGTTATAACATTTCTTTCTAGGAGCATTAGGAACAAGCATATAATTATTGCTTTTGTTCACACCTTCCTTTCCATTCCTATTTTTCCTAGCTTCCTTTACCTTGTTGACATTCCTAATCTCTTTCAGCTTATGCTTAAGTTGCTTCTTTGTCATTAAGCCTATGTTGACTTCAGTTGGTTTATCCTGTTTTAATTTGTCAGGAGTTGACTTTTCCTGAACTTCTGTCACAGACTCTTTCATCTTTTCAGAATCAGACTTCACAGTTTTTGCTATAAACTTAACAGGATTTACCTTTTGCTTAGTAGTCTGTTTAACAACAATTGGCTCAATTTGTTCAGTTCCTTTTTCACTTTTATCATCTCCATAACCTAAGCCCTCTTTCCAGTTTCCACTACTTAATAAATTCTGAGTTGTTCTGCCAGAGTTAGTCCAAGTTCTGATAATCTCTCTTTCCTTTTCTAAGTCAGCTTTTAGAGATTCATTCAATTTTAACACTTCATCTCAAACATATAAAGCATCATCTTTTTCTTTCTTAGTTTGATAAAGAAAAACTAACTCCTTTTCTAAATAATTATTTCTCTTTTTATAAGCAAGATTTTCAGATGTTAATCTTTCACATGTACATTCTGATATCTATAACTAATAAACATGGTTTTAAGATATAATCTCAACTCAGTAATATCATCAATATGAAAGGCATAAGTTATTTGAGGTACCTTCAATTCAGCAGTTTTAGGACTGCTATCAGCATTTGCCATCATGGCATAGTTCACCTGTTAGTCCCTTAACAATACAGCAAGAATTACAGAAGGGGGGTTGAATGGAATTCTTGAACCTTTTTCTCAAAATAAAAATGTTCAACTCGAATATAGATATAATGTTTTGATTAGCACAATGCGGAATAGAAACTTAATTGAATTAAAACATAAGTAATTAAAAACAAGAGTCTTTAAAAAACTTTTTGGTGGATTTAAACAATTCCACCAGAGATATATATAATATATCGAGAGGACTCTGTGTGCAGGAATGCTCACAGCTGCTTACAAATGGAACTACTGAGACTACAGGAAATGCTAATGATTCTGCTTACAAAGATTTCTCTATTTTTGTGTTTCTCAGCTATCTCAGTTATTTTTCTATTTGCTACACTCTTGGTTTATATAATACCAAGATTACAAAGTCAAAAAGACTGAACAAATATAAAAACTATCAGTCTTAAGCTTTGCTGCTTTTCGTCCTCTATTACCCAGTTAATGGGCTTCCACAGTGTGTTTGTATACATCTCGACGGCTATGTGTCAGCTTTCACTATTCAACTGCTGTTTGAATTCTTCATATGATCATCCGTCGACTTTCAGAACATCCGTTGATGGTTTAATTGATCATCCGTCGACTGCTATATTAAACATTCGTTGATAGTCATTTGATCATCCGTCGATGGCTTTGTTAGTCATCCGTCGGTAGCTATTTTGGCACTTGACTCTATTTCATTTATGCAGAATTACAAGACATCATTTATGTACAATTAATCAACCTATTCTGCATATCTAGTTAAAGTCAACATGACTTATATGTTACTACAGATTCTATACAAAGGTGCATACATAACTGTGCTACATACTTATTATTACATAAGCTACTCACTCGATGGATAATAAGTTAATCATCCGTCGGGACTATAATGAGTTATCCGTAGGGACTATAATGAGTTATCCGTCGGGACTATAATGAGTTATCCGTCGGGACTATATTTCTTATCCGTCGAGTGCTACATAATTTCACTAAGTAAAATCTACTTAGATGTTTTGTTTATGAAATCATCAAGTACACAACATATGCACAACAATCTCCCCCAATTTATGTCTACTGGAATTGTAGCCATAAATTAAGAGATACTTGATGATAACAAAACATCCTGAACATACATCTTTAAAGATAAGTAGATAAAACTGAAAGTGCTTCAATTAAACAAAATGTACAAGGTTTGGCTCACAGTCAATTCAAGATGCTCCTCTAGCCTGAGCAGATTTTTCTAGTTCCTTGAAGGTCTGGATCTTCTTCCAAGCTTTCTGTTATTTTCCTCAATTTGATTCTGGAGCTGCCTGTTGAATTCCAGTTCATCAGATTCTGAGAGATCTAGCTTTTCTTGCATTTCCAAGAGAGTCTCATTGCTAGAGATACTCAGTTGGTCTTCTAATCTGAAGAATCTTCTCACACCCTTGTCATCCATGAACTCCATCAGCCAGTAGGGCCTTAGATGCACTCTTCTCCCAGTGTATGGGATGATTAGAGTCTTAGGGAGTGCATCTTTAGCTCTAACACTCCTCATCTCTTCAATCTTCTTCAATACTAGTCTTCTTGCAGTTACATTGAACCCAAAGTTTTTCTTGAAGGATGAATAGACTTTAATCAGCACAACTTGGCTTTCTTGAAGAATCCTGTGAAGTGGCCACTGAATCTCCCTTCCTCCTTTGTACTTGAACACCAACCTTTTAGGTAGATTTCTGTATGAATCAATTGACCTTACTTCATCCAGTTCATCCAGGTAAAGATTTAGATCTAAAAATTCTTTGATGTCACACAAGTATAAGTAGTCTCCCCTGTTGACCTTGGGTTGAGTTTTAACTACTGACTTGGATTTGAGAGGTGACAGCTTCACTTTCTTGACTGCCCTTGACTTTGTCCTTTTTGGCTTGCTAAGGATTGGTAAGCTGAAGTCAGGAATTGGTATGTTATCCCACTCTATTGGCTCATCCTTTGGCATAATAGGTTCACCATGTATGTTCCTGTAGGGATCCACCACCCTTATGTCTTCAAATACCACAGAGGGCTTTGATGCTTGAGTTGTAGCTAGTGTGGATTCCTTAGGAAATTGATCTTCCAATTCCTTGTCAACAACATCCAGTTTCCTTTTTGTTCTTCTAGCCAATTCTTTCTTCCTTGGGGATTTCTTCTGTTCTTCAATTTTCTTCTTTGATTCAGCAGCTTCAGATGGTTGAGAGGGAATTTGTTGAGAAGAGTTTACAGCCTGTAGCTTGGCCAAGATAGCAATCTGTTCTTTCTTTTGTTTAGACTTCTTTGCATCTAGAGCAGCTTGCCTCTTTTCCTGCTTTAATCTAGCTTTTTCTTTTTTCTTTGCTTGAGCAAATTGTGGATGTCCAGCTACCACACAAATTTCCTTTCCATTTCTGAATATCTTAGAAATTCTCCTTTTTGAAGCTGAATCAGCTGGATCTTTATAGAAGACAATAGATCTTAACAGAAGCTTCTTTTCATTAGGCTTGGGTGTCTCATACACAGTGTCCATAGGGTTCTTCCAAGATGATTTTGGATAATTTGCCCTTGGTTTAAGAATTGTTTCAGCCTTTGGAGACTTGATGCAGGAAGATTGTCCTCTTTCCAGATAGTTCATGCTCATCTCATTCACACTGATTGGCTTGACATGAGAGTGATGGATGGCTGACTTAACTGGCTCCTTGACTAGTTCAAATTTTTTCTGTATCTCCTCATCAATCTTATCCCAGTTGATCAAACTCAACTTTCCTTTTTCAGCAACTTTCAAATTTGCTGCTGCTGCTTTAATTAGATCTATACCATCTGCAACTGTTGGCTTGGATACAGTAATTGAAGGTATAATTACTTTGCTGATTTGTACTTGAAGTCTCTCCCCCTCAGTTGGTCCTTTCTCCCCCTTACTTGATTCTCTCTCCCCCTTTTTGTTATCATCAAGTTGAGGAGTTAGGCCTTGTGCTTTAGCCAGTTGCATGAGAAGATTTGTTTGAGTCTGTTGATTTTGAAGAAGGATAGCCACTGAATTCTCAATAACTTGAACTCTATCTTCCAGCTTGGCCAGCTTCTTTTCAGAATCTGATTCTCTACTCAATCTTAGTAATAGATCTTGCATGGTACCATATGGCATTACTGAATCCAGCTTCTCAGAATTGTAGGTCTTCAAGTCAGCTATATCTCTTTTTAGTTCATCCACACTCAGATTCTGTCTTAATTGCTGGATCTTCATGAGATGTAGAGAGTCTAGGTGAGCTTGAAGAATAGCCTTGGTACTAGCATCTGAAGTTTCCTGAAGGGCCTTTTGAATAGCCATCACTTGCTTGACTAAAGATACACCAAATTGTGCTGGTGTAGATTCCTTTGTCCATGCCCATCCAGGTAAATTTGAAACAGAACTTGGGCCTTCATCTCCCCCTAAGTTCATGCTTCCATCCAAAGAAATAGAGTCATCATCATTAGAATTTACTCCAAATTCTTCAGATGACTTACCAGCTTGAGAAGGCATCCTATTGACAGCAGTTTTATCTCTTTGAAGAAATTTTGAGGTGTGTACTAAATTCAAAGTCTGTTCTACCTCCATATTGCCCTGAGCAGCCAATAATTGATAGGCTGACACAGGATGAGTAAAAGTGTCAGCATCCAAGGAAATGTTATCAATTTCAGCTTTGTAATGTTGCTGAAATTGTCTTCCCTTTTCAGCATCATCCACAATCATTGACCCACTAGCAATGGCTGGATCCACCCTTATTTCTCCTATACCTGCCTTTCTCTCATAATCTCTCTTTTGTTGCATCAGGGTCTCACTCTGGCTCCCCACCCTCACACCCTCACCTTCACCTACTAAGGTGGGACTCCTCTCACTCACTTTTTCCAATCCTGAATAAATGGATTGCTGAGTTTCACTCTTTTCCTCTCCTTTTGCCTGGGAGCAACCCAGCCTCTCACTCAATGCACTATCCTCTCTCAGTCCTAAGAGTGACTGTATTACCACTAAATCTTCTGCACTAGAAATAATTGATGTTTGAAGTTGTACAGAGACACTCGACGGATAAGTGATATCCATCGGGTGAGTGGTAAAGCTATCCGACGAATAACTGCTGTTAAGCTTATCCGTCGGGATACAATCACTACTCGACGGATGAGCAATATCCATCGAGAGAGTAGAAATGAATGAGGTGGGAAGAGAAACTATTGTTCACTCTGTGTTGATTGAAGTTATTTGAGGCATAGATGTCACAATAGTATCTGAAAGAATTGGCAAGTGAGCCAACAAATCATCTAAAAGATGATGCTCACTTGCACTAGATTTTGGCTTCCCCAACAGAGTTAAAGAAGGGGAATCAGGAATTGAAGTGTTTATCATATCCACTTCCAGAGAGTTTGTTGGTGAGTATGGCGTTTCAGAGGCTTCTATTATAAGAGATTTTGGTTGTGACTCCACATTTATTGGAGCCACATCAAACTGAATTTGAGAAAGTGCAGGGACTGTGTCTTTAGCACCAGTTTGCACAGTGTATGTGCCCTATGCATCCCCAATGGTTTTGGATTTCTTTTTTTCTTGTGTAAGTTTGGGGTGAGCTTGTGTCCCTAACCCTTTTGGTCTGTGCTCTTGGCTGAGAGCTTTGTTCAATAGCCACATCCTTTTGGGAGAATGTAGCTAGAAGTGAGCTTTTGTCCTTTTTAAGCACTGCAGTTTGTTGGGAAACTGCAGTGTGGCTAGGCTGGGATTCACTCAACTCTCCAACCTTATCCTTGGGGTTTCTTTGATGTTCACCCCTTCCCTCACCTAACTGACCCTCCTTCACACTCCCCTCTATGGCTTTGGTGGATTTTTCAACTGGTACCTTTTGAGAGATACCAGAGGGGGTTTTCTTTGACTTGGATTTAGAAATTACAGTTGTTTTGGCAGCTTTGGTAGGCAACTGTTTGGTTATTGTCACAGTTGCCATAGCTACTCCTGAACTCAAAGAAATTGAGGAGATTGGAATAGTTAAGGGTATGGATGAACTTACCTCACTTACCTGAGGTGTCTGTATTACAGGAAAGTAGAACATTGGCACATCCCTATGATGGTTGGCTCTGCTCAAATCTGCAATGATTCTTCTCTCTTGAACCCAACAAGCCAATTTGTTGTTTGGGCTCTCAAGTACAATCTCTTGACAAAGATGGTTAGCCAATAGCATGAATAATCTAGCATAATATACATTCTTTCCCCTTTTGGCTAACTCACCTAGTTTAAAACCTAACTCATACAAGACAAGGTCACTGAAATTATAAAATTTATCTGTAACTAGCATGTATAGCATGTTAAGCATGTAAATGTTCACAGAATCAAAATTACTGATTTTTCCAGAGAAAAATTTAGTCACAACATCACACATGAAACTCCATTCCTTCCTAAGACCTAATCTTCTAATATCACTTAGCTTAGTAGTAGGAAGTGCATAATGCATGGAATTAAGCATATTGATAATATCAGTGTCATTGTGTGGTGAAGTTACATTATCATCAGGAATTTTGAAACATGCTTTTATCACATCACTATTGATACATAACTCATTACCTTTGATAGTTAGAGTGATGGTTTTGTCAGTAGAGTTGTAGATTGCAGTGGTCCACATCTCTTCAACAACTTCACAGAAAATTGTGGGTGATTCAAGCATGGCATAACTTAACTTGCAGTTCTTCACAAAGTCCATCATCTTGTGATAGTCTTCTGATTGCTGAATACCCTTATTGACCAAAGCATTGAAGTTGTTCTTCTCATAAATGAACCCAGTTTGAGACATAATCTTTACTACAGGTGCCATTGTTAGAGAGTGAAAGCTTGAAGAGAAAGAGGATATTTGCTTGAGAGAGAATGAAATAAAAGCAGTTGAATTTGAGAATGATAAAAGAAAATAATTTGAATGAAATAAGCTTTTATATTATCTCAAAAACAACAGATGAAAATAATAAAGAAAAGTAAATTACCCAATAGAAATTGTCCAAAATATTCGTTTAAAAATAAACTGTAAAAATTCCACCCATTATCCGTCGTGTAATGCTTACAAACTGTAAGTATACTCGATGGATAATGTTCGGGGAATTAACGGTTAAGATTTAGACAATTCGACGGATGAGGATAAACATATATCCGTCGAGTTTTAAAAGATTCCAGAAAAATAATTGATTTTTATTTGCAAATAGTATATCGACGGATGACTTAACTCGATGGATAGTAGTCATCCGTCGAGATGCAAATTTTGACTTAGCCAAAATTTCATCCAAGACTAAAAATCAGCTAAATTTCTGGCTACATTTCAACTTGCAGGATAACTCAGATAAATTTAGGAGTAATTAAGCATACCTAACTCACTTACCAACCTTGAAAAGGTGGATTCATCCAGTGGCTTGGTAAAGATATCTGCAAGTTGCTTCTCACTTGGAACAAAATGTAACTCTATAGTACCATTCATTACATGTTCCCTTATGAAATGGTACTTGATGTTTATGTGCTTTGTTCTTAAATGTTGCACTGGATTTTCAGTGATGGCAATTGCACTTGTGTTATCACAGAAAATAGGAATCCTCTCAACTTACAAACCAAAGTCTAGCAATTGATTTTTCATCCATAAAATCTTTGCACAGCAACTGCCAGCAGCAATATATTCAGCTTCAGCTGTAGAAGTAGAAACTGAATTTTGCTTTTTACTGAACCAGGACACAAGCTTGTTTCCTAGAAATTGACAAGTTCCTGTTGTGCTCTCTCTGTCAATTCTGCAACCTGCATAATCTGCATCTGAATAACCAGTTAGATCAAATCCAGAATCTCTAGGGTACCAAATGCCAAGTTTTGGTGTTCCCTTGAGATATCTGAAAATTCTCTTAATAGCTATCAAGTGAGATTCTCTAGGATCAGCCTGAAATCTAGCACATAAACATGTAGCAAACATTATATCTGGCCTACTAGCTGTTAAGTACAGAAGTGAGCCAACCATGCCTCTATAGCTTGAAATATCCACAGACTTTTCAGTAGTGTTTAATTCAAGCTTAGTTGTAGTGGCCATGGGAGTTTTTGCAAATGTGCAATCCATTAGATCAAACTTCTTTAAAAGATCAAAAATATATTTAGTTTGACTAATGAATATTCCATCACTAACTTGTTTAACTTGTAAACCAAGAAAGTAAGTTAGTTCTTCCATCATACTCATTTCATACTTTGCATCAGTTTGACAAACTTTTTACAAAGTTTCTCATCTGTAGAGCCAAAAATAATATCATCTACATAAATTTGAACAAGTATGCTAGAACCATTAACATTTCTGAAAAATAATATTTTATCTACAGTACCTCTTGTGAAGTGATTTTCCAAAAGGAACTTTGATAAAGTGTCATACCAGGCTCTAGGTGCTTGTTTCAGTCCATAAAGTGCTTTCAGTAGATAATAGACATACTCTGGAAAATTTGGATCTTCAAAGCCAGGAGGTTGACTAACATACACTTCTTCCTCCAAATCTCCATTCAGAAAGGCACTTTTGACATCCATTTGATAGACCTTGAAATTGGCATGGGCTGCATAGGCTAAGAAGATTCTGATGGCTTCAAGTCTTGCAACAGGAGCAAATGTTTCATCAAAATCTATTCCTTTTTGCTGGCAATAGCCTTTAGCAACCAATCTGGCTTTGTTCCTTACTACTATGCCATTTTCATCCATCTTGTTTCTGAATACCCATTTGGTGTCTATTGGATTCTTTCCTTTAGGCTTGGGTACCAGCTTCCATACTTTATTTCTTTCAAATTGGTTTAGCTCCTCCTGTATAGCTAAAATCCAATCAGGATCTAACAAAGCTTCTTCTACCTTCTTTGGTTCTTCCTTTGACAGAAAGTTGTTGTATAGACATTCTTCCTGAGTTGCTCTCCTTGTTTGAACTCTAGAAGAAACATAACCAATAATCAGTTCAAAGGGGTGATCTTTTGTCCATTTCCTTGGTTGAGGTAGATTAGCTCTAGATGAAGAGACCTCAATGTTGTCTTGATGTGTGATTGAGTTTTGATTGCTAGAAACTCCCCCTGAGTTTGTGGATCTTTGATTTGAGAAAGGGGTACTTTCTATGGGTGATCGACCTTGACTTCCTGCTCCTTTTGATAACCCGACGGATGGTGAATTTTGAGTACCGACGGATGAGGTAGGTTGTCTTCCGACGGATAACACAGATTGCCTTCCGACGGATGAAGCATTGTGCAACTCGGCGGATGTTGTGTTTTGTGCTTCATTGGTGGTAGATTTGTCTGCATTATCCTTATACACTGTTTCTTGATCACTCTCATCATCACTTTCATCACTGACCATCTCAACATTGTCGAATTTGAGGCTCTCATGGTAATCTCCATCTTTCAGTCCTTCAATCTTTTTATCATCAAACACAACATGTATAGATTCCACAACAATGTTGGTTCTTAGATTGTAGACTCTATATGTTTTACCAACAGCATATCCAACAAAAATTCATTCATCTGCTTTAGCATCAAACTTCTCATTTTGATCAGTTTGATTTCTCAGAATATAGCATTTACAGCCAAAGACATGGAGAAAGTTTAGAGTTGGCTTCTTGTTCTTGAACAATTGATAAGGAGTCATGCATCTTGCTTGATTAATCAGAGAGATGTTCTGAGTGTAGCATGCAGTGTTTATAGCTTCAGCCCAGAAATATGTTGGTAATTTTGATTCTTCAAGCATTGTCCTTGCAGCTTCAATAACTGATCTGTTATTCCTTTCCACTACTCCATTCTGTTATGGAGTCCTTGCTGCTGAGAACTCATGTAAGATTCCATTTTCCTCACAAAATGCTCTCATGACATAGTTCTTGAACTCAGTTCCATTGTCACTCCTGATTCTTCTAACTTTGAAATCAGGATGATTGTTAACTTGCCTTATGTGATTGATGATGATTTCACTAGCCTCATCTTTAGACTTTAGGAAATATGTCCAAGAGAACTTTGAAAAATTATCTACAATTACTAGGAAAAATCTTTTCTTTGAAATTGACAATACATTGACTGGTCCAAACAGATCCGTGTGAAGCAATTGCAGAGGCTCTTCAATTGCTGAATCAAGTTTCTTCCTGAATGATGCTTTGATCTGCTTCCCTTTTTGGCAGGCATCACATAGTCCATCATTTGTATACTCCACTAGAGGAATGCCTCTTACTAGTTCTTTCTTTACCAGCTCATTCATGGTCTTGAAGTTTAAATGGGATAGCTTCTTGTTCCATAGCCAACTTTCATCTTGACTTGCTTTACTGAGAAGACAAGTTACAGATTCTGCTTTAGTTGAGTTGAAGTCAGCTAGGTACATATTTCCTATTCTCACACCAGTGAGAACCACTTTGTTGCTTTGATTATTAGTCACAACACAGGCTTCTTTGTTGAAGGTTACTGAGTTGCCTTTGTCACAAAGCTGGCTGATACTCAACAGATTGTGTTTGAGACCATCCACTAAGGCAACCTCTTTAATGATGACATTGTCCTTTGAAATCAAGCCATATCCCACAGTATAACCTTTGCTGTCATCTCCAAAAGTAATACTTGGGCCAGCTCTCTCCTTAAACTCTGTGAGCAGGGTAGAATCATCAGTCATGTGTCTTGAACAACCACTATCCAAGTACCAAAGATTCTTTCTGTTTCCCTGCACACATCAAAATCAAATCAAGTTGATTTTGGTACCCAAGTTTCCTTGGGTCCTGCCTTGTTAGCTTTCTTCTTCTGTTTCTTAGGTCTTAACTCATTTGACTTAGGAATTTCAGATTCTTCCTTAATCATTTGGGTTGGGCCTTTGAAACCATTTAATGCAACAGAATTATCATGCATATTATGGCTAACATGAAATGACATGCTTGGTGCAAAACATGTTATTCTAGTAAGGCATGCTGAATGGCATTTGAGGCATATTGTATGCAGCATAATATGGATTAGGTGCAAATGGCATATTAGCAAACTGTGCATTCATATTCTGTGTAGGCATAGCATTAACAGGCATGGGAGACATGGCATTTATGTTTGGAAATTGAGATTGAACAGACATGGGAGTAGGCATGATAGATTTGCAATTAACAGACAAATGATTGACACTACCACACTTGACACAGATTTTTCTAGGAGCATATTTATCAGGTGTGTAGTTATTATGTTTGTTAATCCCTACTTTACCATTCCTATTGTTTTTCTTTTTAGTCTCTGTTTTTACCTCAATTTTCTCAAGTCTGTCACTTAACTGTTTGACAGTCATGTGACCAACATTAGCCTTTTTCCCTTTCTTAGCTTGAATTGACTCTCCTGAAACAAAGTTCTTGGAAATAGACCCATATTTTTCATTTAGCTTGATTAATTTGGCTTTGCTAATGGGTTTGCTTACAGCCGACGGATGAGGATTTTCATCATTCGACGGATAACACTTTTTGTTATCCGACGGATAGTCCTCATCATCCGTCGAGTCTACATCTATCAACAACCCATTTACCAAAATAGGTTCTAGTTTCTCTTTATTCTTTTTCCAGGCTTCATCACAAAAAGACTCAATTCCTTGAATTTTGGTGATTTGAGCATGAACATCCCTGGATGTTTTCCAAGCTTTAATCACCTCTTGTTCACGCTCGAGCTGCTTCTTCAAAATTTCTTCCTTTTTCTAGGACTCAGTTAATTCCTCCTTGGCAATCTTACACTCAATTTTTAGTTTCTCAAACTCAACAAACTGAGACTCAAGCACATTATTCCTCTCACTTAAAAACAAGTTGTTTTCTTTGATTTTAGCATTTTCTTTAGTGAGAGACTTAAGTGTAACACGCAAATGATATAATTCTGTAGACATGTCATTTATGGCATCATTACACTCAGCTTTAGATAAATATGCAAGGTTTGTAGTGATTACCTGATTGCTTGAGGAACTTGTCTTTGTTTCATCAGACCTGACCATTAGGGCTAGATTGACATAGCTGACATCTTCATCTTCATCCAAACCATCTGCTGCCCAGTCATTCTCTTGTGTAATAAAATCCCTTTCCTTTTGTTTGAGTAGATCAAAGTATTTTTGCTTATAATCCACAGACTCAAACCTTTTCTTACTGGAATCTGACTTTCTACACTCATTTGCAAAATGCCCTGCCAAGCCACATTTGAAACATGTGAATTTTGACTTATCCACCATGTTTCTATTTGGCTTGGCTGCTCTAAAGTTCTTTTTGAACTTGAGCTTGGAAAATCTTCTGGAAAGAAATGCTAGGTGCTTATCAATGTCCTCCATGTCATCTTGGCTCAATGAATCTTCACTTTCTGCTGCAAGCCCCTTACCCTTATTTTCACAGACCTTTAAAGTTAATTCTACAGCTTCCATCTTCACTTCCTTATCCTTTTCCAGATCAGCAACTAGTGCAATGGATCCTCCTTTCTTCTTTCCTCTCTCCATTCTTTCATCCTGCTCTATCTCAAGCTCATAGGTCTTCAGAATGCCATATAGTCTCTCCAAAGTAAACTCCTTATAATCTTGTGAGTTTCTCAATGAGACTGTCATTGGTTTCCATTCCTTTGGAAGAGATCTGAGAAATTTCAGATCGGAGTCTTTAGTCTGATAGACTCTTCCATGCAACTTGAGAGCATTTAGTAGTTTTTAGAATCTACTAAAAATGTCAGTGAGTGTCTCACTTTCTTCATTGTGAAAATGCTCATATTGCTGAATCAGGAGCTGCATTTTATTTTCTCTTACTTGCTCATTGTCATCATAAATTATCTGTATTGTGTCCCAAACTTCCTTGGCAGTTTTGCAGTTGATAATATTATCAAACATGTCTGCATCAACTCCATTGAACAGAATGTTCATGGCCTTTTTATCCTTCCTGACTTGTTCAATATCAGGGCCAGACCATTCATGCCTTGGCTTTGGAACAGATGGCTCATTTCCTGTTGCAGCTCTCATTGGAACATGAGGGCCTCTTTCTATGCAGTCCATATAGGCCTCATCTTGAGAAAGCATATGAAGATGCATCTTTACCTTCCAATGATGGTAATTATCTTTATCAAGAAAAGGAATCTTGACTCCAACATCTTTCTTGTTCATCTTGTTGAATTGTTTTGATCTTTAAACTCTTTGTAGATTAAGAGCTTGCTCTGATACCAATTGTTAGTCCCTTACCAACACAGCAAGAATTACAGAAGGGGGGTTGAATGGAATTCTTGAACCTTTTTCTCAAAATAAAAATGTTCAACTCGAATATAGATATAATGTTTTGATTAGCACAATGCGGAATAGAAACTTAATTGAATCAAAACATAAGTAATTAAAAACAAGAGTCTTTAAAAAACTTTCTGGTGGATTTAAACAATTCCACCAGAGATATATATAATATATCGGGAGGACTCTGTGTGCAGGAATGCTCACAGCTGCTTACAAATGGAACTACTGAGAATACAGGAAATGCTAATGATTCTGCTTACAAAGATTTCTCTGTTTTTGTGTTTCTCAGCTATCTCAGTTATTTTTCTATCTGCTACACTCTTGGTTTATATAATACCAAGATTATAAAGTCAAAAAGACTAAACAAATATAAAAATTATCAGTCTTAAGCTTTGCTGCTTTTCGTCCTCTATTACCCAGTTAATGGGCTTCCACAGTGTGTTTGTATACATCTCGACGGCTGTGTGTCAGCTTTCACTGTTCAACTGCTGTTTGAATTCTTCATATGATCATCCGTCGACTTTCAGAACATCCGTTGATGGTTTAATTGATCATCCGTCGACTGCTATATTAAACATCCATTGATAGTCATTTGATCATCCGTCGATGGCTTTGTTAATCATCCGTCGGTAGCTATTTTGGCACTTGACTCTATTTCATTTATGCAAAATTACAAGACATCATTTATGTACAATTAATCAACCTATTCTGCATATCTAGTTAAAGTCAACATGACTTATATGCTACTATAGATTCTATACAAAGGTGCATACATAACTGTGCTATATACTTATTATTACATAAGCTACTGACTCGATGGATAATAAGTTAATCATCCGTCGGGACAATAATGAGTTATCCGTCGGGACTATATTTCTTATCAGTCGAGTGCTACATAATTTCACTCAGTAAAATCTACTTAGATGTTTTGTTTATGAAATCATCAAGTACACAACATATGCACAACATCACCTCATGTTCAGAATCTGAAGTGTCTGTCCAGCTTTTCTTCTTTGTGACAAGTGCCTTGCCTTTGTCACTTTTTCCTTTCTTGCAGTAAGGAGATATGTGGCCTCATTCACCACAGTTGTAGCATTTGACATTTGAGTTGTCTCCTCTTTCAGACTTTCCTCCCTTGCCTTCAGACTTTCTGAACCCTTTCTTATCAGAACTTCCACTTTTCCTAGAAAACTTCTTGCCTTTTCTGAATTTCATGTAGGGTATCTTTGTGATACCCTTTACCATAAGAGCACACAATTTCATCATCTCTTCATCAGCATCTATTTCAGGTAAACTTTCAGTTTCTGAATCATCATCATCGGAATATGATGACTCTGAATCAGACTTTATGATGAGAGCCTTTCCTTTGCCCCTTTTTGAGGCAGCCATTTTAGGAGATTCCTCCTCAGCCTTAAGAGCAACTGTCCTTGACTTTCTTCCATGCCTCTTGCTCCTTTGATCCATCTCAAGTTCATAAGTTTTGAGCATACCATAAATTTCATCAAGAGTAGTTTCAATAAGGTCATAGTTGTCTCTTATGGTAGTAGACTTCAAATCCCAATTTTCAGGAAGAACTAAAAGGAATTTTAGATTTGAATCTTAAAGATCATATTCCTTGTCCACCAGTGACAGATCATTCAAGAGTTTTACAAACCTGACATATAAGTCAGTTAAAGACTCATCAGCTTTTGAGTCAAAGTTCTCATACTCTTGAGTGAGTATAGTCCTCTTGTTCTTCTTGATAGCATCAATTCCCTGGCATCTTGTCTCCAAAGCTTCCCATACCTCCTTTGCAGTCTTGCAATGTATTACCCTGTTTGATATGACATTATCAATGGCACTATGCAGCAAATGCCTTACCTTTGCATCCTTGGCAATAGATGAGATGTCTTCAGCAGTGTACTCACCTTTCTCCTTGGTATGGTCTTTGCTGGTTGATCAGCAACTACAACAGAGAGTTTGGTAGGCTTATGTGGTCCTTCATTAATTCTGTCAAGGTATTCTGGATCTGTAGCTTCCAGAAACATAGCCATCTTCACTTTTCATATGGGATACTCAGAAGGTCTCAGTATGGGAACCCTAATAGTCTCATATCGACTGTGGGTTTGAGTCTTTTGAGTTTCTTCAGTGTTGGTGGGCTTGGTTGGAGTTTGTACTTCTTCAGACATGATTGTTTGGATCTTTACTATATGTGTGTTAACAGAAAAGCTCTAATACCAATTGTTAGGTCATACAACACTGTAGAAGGGGGTTGAATACAGTGTTTATACAATCAAATTGATTAAACACAAGTATGTAAGAAAGATCAAGTATATTGAATAAACTTTGTTACAATAAGAACTGTTGTTCTCTCTCAGTGATGAACAAATATCACTAAGAGCTACTAGGTTACAATATATAATTTTCTCGATAATGATAACACATATAGTGTAAACCCAAAGTCTCTGTTTATATAGTACACAGTTACAAGATAACTTCTAATTGATATGGAATATAATTCTGTCTCCTAAAATATATCAATCAGGTATCTTCTACAAGTCTTCCAGTCTTCTAACTCTTTCCATGCATATCTTCTTTTATTTTAGTCTCGATCTTCTACTGTAAATCAGCTTCCTTCCTTATATGAAAGTCTTCCTGCACTTAAGTTCTGATATGACCTTAAGTTCTGATATTAAGTTCTGACTTCCAGTAAGTCCTGATTTCAGTAAGTCCTGATTTGTCCTGTTGTTAAGTTCTGAAAACTAAACACAAATCATATTAGACATGACATCTCAAATATATCTAACATATCAATATTTATCTAATTAATTAAGTCATACTTAATTAATATTATAAATAATTCGAATTACTTTAATATAATTTAAATCCAATTTAAATAAAATAATCCTTCAAGCATTCTTAGTGTGTGACCCTATAGGTTATTATTACATTGGCAACGAATATTAAATCTAATTTAAAATCATAAACAATAAGCGGAATCTAGTAATACATCATTGATACCCAAGTAATAATAATTAAATCGGTGATCGATTAAACCTTTTGTGAATAATGTACAACGTAATATAATCCCTTTAACCAAATATTATAGATTAAACTAGAGGCATGTAATGTGTCATCCTCATAATAGTTTAATCCAAGTTTCCTTGATCAATGAGTAGACTATCATATCAAATCAACATTTGAGCGTGGTCACGCATCTCATAGTCTAGCTCACACAAGAGGCCAATAATATCACTCCTAAAATAGGAGGGTTAAATCCCATATAGATCATTCATATTTCTCATACGATTCATAATATACCCAATGTCCACTTTTATCATTACCCGGTCAAGGATAACTTTTAATGGAATCAATGTATATTAATTCTCGTATAGAAATATAACGACTTCAGGTCTAAGGACCATTACATCAATATCATTGTGAGAATTACTTATGACACAAAAGACATGTAGAATTTCACATCGGGTCTGTCCAGCATCATGTACATATACATATGTCTGCATCTTTGACTTTAGTATCACTATACCTATGATCAATGAGATGTGATCATCAGTCAACAAACACACCAGTCTTAATGCATTATTATTGTCCCTTAATACTCGACTAGGGACATTTAGGAATATTGATACTATTCTCATAATATCATTTCTAAGTCACGTACTTAGAGATATAAAATTGCATATCATATTCCAAGGACATTTATTAATCTAACATTTATATCGCAGTAAATTAAGAATTAATAAATTATAAAGGAAATAATCGATTGAACATAAACATTAATCATCATAATGTCCTAAACTAAAACATCAACAAACACTAACACTCAAAACCCCACAAAAATCATATTTTTATTTTTATAAAATCATGGGACTTTCAAATATTTATATCTTTGTATTTTTGAATTATTCATAATTTTTGGAAAATTTTGGAATATATTTTGTATTTATTTGAAATTAAAAATTTAAAATTTATTCCCCATAAATTAATAATTAAGGGCCAATTAATTTTATATTAAGAGATATAATTAGGGCCTAAATTTTAATTAGGGGTATTATTTTATAATTATAAATAGCCTAATTTTTATTAATTAATTATATAAAAATCATTAAAAATCAGAAAAATACCAAAAATTCTCTGAAATTCGGGTTAGGGTTCTTGAATTCGGGTTGAAGATTAATCTATGACTTTGATCGATTCTGAGCACCAAATCCTATCATGTAAGTACTTAAATCGATGCTCTTGATCTGTTCTACATGTTTAAATCATCAATTTAATGTTTTGATTCGTAGATTTTCAATTTTTAATTCTAGGGTTCTTGAGTGATTTTGGGGGATTTTGATTTTGGGGTAATCTGATGAGAGTGATTGTTTAAATAACAATATATGATGATTTATAATCGATTTACATCAGTAATTTCATCAAACGATGGCTGTAATTGATAGTTCGATTATTAGGGTTTATGTCTAATTTTAATTGGATCGTTTTTGAGTTTGAGTGATCTGAGGTTAGTAAGATGATAGGGCTATTGTACATGTTCTAAGTTTTGATTTGAGCTATTGAAATCAACGGTTCATGTACAAACGAGTGAAAATGATAGTTGGCTAGTGTTTTGGTTCGATTTGGCCGGAGAAGTTGTTCCAGGGATGATTCTGAGATGCTATGGCCGGAGTTAAGTTGGTGAAGTGAATTGGAATGAATTGGGATAAAAAACGATACCAAACGGTACATTTTTTACCTAGAATGAAGGTGGCCGGAGTTCGGGAAACCTACCGAAATCTGGGAATTTTCCGGTGAGTTCTTCCCGACCCGGCCTGTTCTTGGTGACCTGGTTCCCAACCCGTTTTCAACCCGGGTTTGATCCCTGTTTTACCCAAATCCAATTTCAGAATTATGTTTCTTGAATTTTATTTTTAAAATAAATCAAAAATCAATTTTATTATTAAATAAATTGATTAATTAATTAATTTATTTTGTAAATAAATCTGAAATATTTTCCGAAATTCAAAAAATATTTATTCATTTATCTATTATTTATTTTTTATTTATATTGATTAATTATTTTGATAATTAATTAGTTTATTTAAATAATTATTTTAAATTCATTTAAATTCCAAAAATTATGGAAAAAATCATTTTTAATTCAGATTTTTCCTAAATAATTATTTAAAAATATATTTAATATTTAATTAATTTGAATAATTGGTTATTTTGGATAATAATTAAATTATCAAAATATTCCCAAACTTTGCTAGCAAACAAAAATCAAATTACACTAAATACCCTCCCATCCAGTAAAAATTATACTACTCTATGTCCATTTTGATAAATATACTTTCAGCTATGGATAGTCCAACTTTAAATGGGTTACCCATGACCTATTTTGCATATAAAACTATAGACCCATGAATTATCCATCTATTACCCATTTATTAACCATACTAACACTAAATTAGGTATATTTTGGATTTTAAACATCTTATCTAAGGAAACCGACAATGTTTAAAAAGATTTGCATGATTTTCTCACATCTGGTTAAATCTCTATGTCAATAATAATCTTTAGTTTTCTCATTGGTTATATTTGAATTTCAAATTCCTCATCAAAATAATCATTATTTAATATCTTCCTTATTTTTTGCTTTTATTAGAAGTAGATAGATATATACAGATATAAACACGTACCTAATTTTATCAAGATGAATGAATCAATTTTCTTATTTACATAAATTTCTAATCTCTGAATCTCATTCTTCTCTCTCTTTTTACAGGTTATACGTGCTCTACAGGTTAGTAATTATGTCCATCTTTTCAATCTCTATTTTTCATGATTTTAGTATTGTTATTTATATTGATTTGATATATTCATATACTTATTGTTTACTTATATTTATTTTGATTTTGGCAGGAGATGATGATGTGTTGATAAAGCTTAGTGTATATGTGTGTCTAGCCTGTTTTTTGATTAATGATGCATTATTTTTTAACCTATGCCTAAATACATAGCACATGTTTTTCTGATCGTGGTGAATTAAGTGTATGTTTGTCTAATCTCTGATTAGTATTGTTATTTGTGTAGATTTTATATGTTTATATATTTATTTTTTCCTTATATTTGTTTTTGTTTTGGCAAGAGATGATGGTGTGCTGATAAAGTTTACAGTAGTGTTTACAAAATCATGATGAATTATGTATATGTGTGTCTAACCTATTTTTTGATCAATTATGCATGAATCATTGTCTCTTTTTTCCGCGCCATGCACCACTGATTATATTCCCATCATCCTTTAATTCACAGGATGTTTGAGTACCAATTCAAATTTGAAAAACTAACACAAAATCATAACTGCCATCTTCACTTGGAGACACGCGGAATCCTTTCCGAGGACCAGCCTGCATATCAAAATATATGTAGTCAGGTATTATTGTCACGCTATCTTGGTCCTTTATTGCATTATATTTTTAATTTCTGATCAGGAACTTAGATACAAATTTTGATCTTCCAACCGGTTCATATGTAAACATGAAAAACAATGAACTTTAATGGAGCTTCCATTTGAAAAGGATTCTTTTAAGCCATATCTCATGTTTAAATGAAGCTGCATTGAGACCCCAGTTGTACTCTACTCTACCCATGGGATTTGGCATGTAAGCCACTATTCTTCCTTCTTTTAATTTTGTTCCATCATGTCATATGTCGTCCTCTAAGATGCCTTTGTAATTATAGATCTTATGGGAGATAAATAGCATTTGAATGCTAAATAGCCGATTAATTGATTCCTTTGGGATGATTAAGTTGCTATGAATTTAGCAAGATCAAGTTTATCATTACTCCTCAATTAATCTGCTATTTAGAATTTAAATGCTATTTATCTCCCGTAAGATCAACTTAATTTTAGCAACTTGATTAGTACATGAAGTGGATTTATGATGACTTTTGCAAAAGTCTTCAAATGTTTCTCTATTTAAAGCAGTATGTGGGACATTACGTGTCTCTTAATATTTTTCCTAAAAATAATTTAAAAAAATAACTATTTTAATACTCAGAAATCCGATGACTTTTGAAATGGAGAAACACTTCTCATTCATCAATTGTAGCTCTCACCTCTTCACGGCCACCTGTTTTTGCAGAAGCTTTTGAGTAATAAAAAATGCTCAATAAGGCATGCATGTGTATGTGTATTGATTTCTTGATTCTACAAACATCTCCAGAATGAGCTATTTATTCCTATTTCAGAGAGTTATATTCCAGTTCACTACTTGCCAACCTTATACAAATATCGCCATGTGATGACCTAACTAGATATGGTAGTAGCATTGAAGCCTACATATGTTGCCCTGATATTCATCTTCATCATTGGAGGACATCTTCATCATTGGAGGAAAGGTTCCCAATGGCTTGAGCGTAACCGTTGTCTGGTATTTATTATGATGATTCCAGTAGAATCAAGCCGGAGAAGGATGATATACCCTTAGGATTTTTCTAGCAAGTTTGTGTTGGGAGAGTTTAGTAGAAGGATGAGATTACATAGAAACATAATCATCTCTGTCTGATACTCACCAGACTTAGTTCAGGAGGGTGTCTGATGCCCACAATAGATTTGAATACATGTGGAACAATTGTAGGAGAAAGTGGAGATATATATATTTTTTGCCACAACATCATGGACCTTTAGCAAGAATTTCTCCTAGTATCATTACTATGATAAAGGTCGGGAGAAAAGATATTCATGCAGGTTTGAATAGATATTTATGCATGTGTTATACCTGAGCAGGCTACTGGACGATCTAATTATTGTTACTGGCCATACTCAAGAACTAGAAATGGAAATGAATGCTCAAGGTTAAAGTGGAATCCTCCAAGCTCTGCTTCATTTTGTTTCAAGTTAGGTGTTTGATGTTCAAGTTATTAAGTGTTTTGTCTCAATATTTTCTAACATATAATTTTAGAATATGTACAATAAGATATGTATTTAAATATTTTATGAATTTGAGAATTTTATAGAATGTTTTTAATTTTTTAAATTCAATATTAGTATTTTACGGTTAAAAAATTATAACTAATAATAATGTATATTAATAATAATAATAATAATAATAATAATAATAATAATAGCCACAACAACTAAATTATCTTAATTATAATTACAAAAACTTCAACAAAATGTGCCCATGTACACATATAATTTAATAGAAAAATATGGTAAATATCCAAATTTCAAGAAAGTCAACCACTAAAAAAGAAAAAGAAAAACAAAAATTAACCACTAAAAATCAACATGTACAATTATACTATATCTATATTGAATTGTATTTGCTGAGAGGTAGTGAATATTTGCTTACGTAGTGAATGAAATTGTATAATGAAATTGTATTATATTAAAAAAATTGGACATGTTATACTGGTCATATTTTACTCTTGATAAAATAAAATATGATCACTTTATAATTTAAAAATTGAAGGGAAATTTTGAATCACTTACAAATGTAAATACGAAATAAATCGCTGATTATTATAATATATTTTTTAAAGACCACTCAATACAATTTTAATACTAATTACTTTCATAATATAGTCGCTGTAAAAAAATTTCATATGATAATTCTATTATAAAATGAAACACATCATCATGAGTACTATATTATATATATTTGGATAGAGTAAATTTAGAAATTTGTGACAAGCAAAATTCTTTTGTATAACAATAATTAATTATATAATTATATAAGTAAGAGGTTCATGTAACCAGAAAAAGAAATTTATTATGTCATGTAAACAGAATTACTAATAATATTGGTTTTATTGGAATTAAGTGAATTATACCAAATGTGATGAAAATAATAAAGGTGAATTATACCAAATTTTAAATTTTAAAAAGAACAAATAAAACTAAATTTTAATATTTTTTGGAAAAAACATTAATTTTACTTATAAGTTACATAACAATTACATATTTTTTAAAAGAAAAGTAAATAATATGTTGTAATATCCCGTAATTTTTAAAATTAGATTAATAATTGAATAATAGAAAAAAGTATTAAAATTAGATAAAAATTAGGATTTAAAATTGAATTAGAGTTTTGGAACTAAAATTTGGATCAGATTCTAATATAGATAACTTGTAGGTTAAGACATAGGGTTTTGTATTGTTATAAATACACCATATTCGTGTTTTTCGTCTTTTATATTAAAATTCGTAGGCCTTTTTCTCTCACAAAAATAACAGTTTTGTAAAATTCGTAGAAAATTCATCTTAAGTCGGAATTCAGTGATCATGGACTTTTCGGAGAGGTCTTTTCGTTATCTTCAACTTTCGTGTTTCATATTTTCCAAGATAACGTCGTTTAGATGGTCAAAAAGGGTAAATCCAGATCTGGTCAGTTTTTTAGGTAAGTTTTCAATCGATTTTACTAGTGTTTTCAAAATTTTGTGTTATGCGTTTATATTTGATTATCAAAACATGGCCAAGCGATGATATATTTGAAAGTATTATGTGTTAGAGTATATGTATTGTTGTGCATGTGTGGTGTGTCTCGATGATAATTTAAGATCTTTGATTTGTGCCATGGTTTGTGAAAATATCGAATAAGAACTTAGGACCGTAGTCACCAGATTGTAGTGACAGTTTTGTGAAAATTTAGGACCGTTATCACCGGGTTGTAGTGGTCTTGGCATGAATTATTGGTTTTGAATTATTATTGTTTATGTGTTATGTGTATTGTGTGTATCGAATAAGAATAATAATAAGAATAAGAATGTGTATCGAAAGTGTTAGTTTCGTATATTGTATCGTATAGATTGTCGTATTTTATTATATGTGTATAAGTTGCTTGGCCTACTAGTTGGATCGATTGTTTTCTTGCTCGGCTTTGCCGCTCATCTTTTTAATATTTCAGGTTGTCTAAGATTCCGGTTGGATATGATTGGAGTTCGAGGACTTAGGATTGGACTAGAATGACTTTTGGACTTCCGTTAGCTGCGTTTTTGTTGTAGTCACCTTTGTAATTGAATTTTCGATAAATAGATTGTATATTGTATTAGTTTTGATTTAGAATTAATAGTCCGGAAGTGCGGACTGTTACAGTTAGTAACACCCAAGCCCACAACCGAATGCATACCGGGACCCAACAACCCACCACAGGTTAGTCCGAAAAAGCTAGCAATTTGGTACACATTAGTTGTTGACTTGTATATATAAAGGTCCCAAACACTCTTATTCTTATTGTTAGGAATATGTGTATTAGTTTGATGATAAGTGCAGCAAAACACTTAAGTAGAAATCTAGTGTTTGTAGCCTCAACGGATAAGACCATCTTGGCTATCCGTTGAAGGAGTAGCCTTACTTAGCAATAAGTTTGGTATTGTAGCACATCTCACTCTCTGATTTCAAGCTGTAATTCTTAGATGTTGTTAGGAGATAATCAGTCATGTTGACTACTAATGGATGTACAAATAGAAGGGCTAATTGTAAATATTTCATGCCTTGTAATTTTGTATAAGTGAAGAAGTGTCAACGGATATTGAAGACCTTTAACGGATGAGAAACTAAGCTTCAACGGATGCCTCTAATGCTTCAACGGATAATATCCATTAACGGATAAGTGCTTCAACGGATAAAGCTTCAACTGCTAGAGCATCAACGGATAAAGCCTTCAACGGATGAAAGCTTCAATGGATGCACTGCTAGAGCATCAACGGATAAAGCCATCAACGGATGAAAGCTTCAACGGATGCTCAGTCTCATAGCAGTTGATAGTGACAGTTAACAAAGCTGACAGAGGCACATGGATTGACAGAGATGTGGTAGCCTATTTCAGGAACAGCAGAAAAAGCAGCCATTTTTAGTCTGGTTCATAATGGAAAGTCAACAGATAATTCCATATTACACTGGATAAAAATGGAACAGAAACAAGTGGAGAACTATTGTCTTATTGTACTTTATCTTTGTCTTCACTTGTAAACTTGGTGTTATATAAACCAGGTAGTAGCTAGTAATTAGACATGAATTTTCCCTGAGCTGTTTAGAAATATCAAGAGAGAAAATCATCTAGTTTGTACTAGGAAGCAGCTGTGATTTAATTTTTAATCACAGATTTTCTGAAATAACACATCTCTGGTGGAACAACAAATCCACCAGAAAAGTTTTTAAGTTCTTTGTGTTCATTTCATTTGTGTTTAAATATATATCTGTCTGCATCAGCTCCAAGCAATTCACACACATTTGATCACTCAAACACTTAGTCTTACAAACTGCTCAAAACTTGAAAAAGTTTTGAGATTTACATTCAACCCCCCTTCTGTAAATCTCATTGTTAGTCCACTGGGAATAACAATTGGTATCAGAGCGAGCTCTTAACATATAGAGAGTTTAAAGATCTATTCTGCTAACATCATGAGTAAGAAGGATACTGGTATAAAGATTCCAATCCTGGAAAGAGATAACTATCATCACTGGAAGGTGAAGATGCATTTACATCTTCTCTCTCAAGATGAAAGCTACATCAACTACATTGAGAATGGTCCTCACATCCCACACAAGGTGGCCACAGCTGCTACTGCTACAGTTGCTGTTGGACAGTCTATTCCCAAGCCAAAGGCAGAATGGACTGTTGAAGATATTGAAGAGGTCCACAAGGACAAGAAAGCCATGAACATTTTGTTTAATGGCCTGGATCAAGATATGGTTGACAATGTCATCAATAGCCAAACTGCTAAGGAACTTTGGGATACTGTGCAGCTCATCTGTGAAGGCACGGAGCAAGTTAGAGAAAACAAAATGCAGCTTCTCATTCAACAATATGAATATTTCCACTTTGAAGAAGGAGAATCATTGAATGATACATTCAACAGATTTCAGAAACTATTGAATGAATTAAAGCTGTATGGGAGAATATACCAAGTCAAGGACTCCAATCTAAAATTTCTAAGGTCTCTACCAAAGGAATGGAAGCCTATGACTGTTTCTCTAAGAAATTCTCAAGATTATAAGGACTTCACACTTGAAAGATTATATGGAATTTTGAAGACTTATGAACTTGAGATGGAGCAAGATGAGCTGTTGGAAAAGGGAAAGAGAAAAGGAGGATCAGTTGCACTTGTAGCTGACAGTGAAAAAGTTGAAGCCAGAAATGAGGGAAAGACAATGCCAAGTCTCAAAATTGGCACATGTAAATCAGAATCAAGCAAGGGTAAAGAGCAAGTTGCTGAGGATGAAGACAATTCCAGTCAGGATAAATCTGATGATATTGATGAACATCTGGCCTTTCTGTCCAGGAGGTTTGCAAAGATGAAGTTCAGGAAAAACACAAAGTTCACTAAGCCAAACAAAAACATGGTGGACAAATCAAAGTGCAAATGTTACAACTGTGGCATTAGTGGACACTTTGCAAGTGAGTGTAGGAAGCCAAATTCTGAGAAAAAGAATTTTGAGCAAGTTGATTACAAAAGGAAGTATTTTGATTTGCTCAAACAAAAGGAAAGAGCTTTTCTCACTCAAGATGATTGGGCAGCAGATGGGGTAAATGAAGATGATGATATGGAATATGTCAACCTAGCCCTGATGGCTAATTCTAATGAAAATGAAACTAGTTCATCAAGCAACCAGGTAATTACTACTGATCTCTCTCAGCTTTCTAAACATGAATGCAATGAAGCCATAAATGATATGTCCAATGAATTATATCATTTGCGTGTTTCTCTTAAATCACTGGCTAAAGAAAACACTAGGATCAAAGAAAATAATGTGTTTTTAAGTGATAAGAATGCTGTGTTAGAGAGTCAGGTAATTGAGCTTGAAAAGATTAAACTTAAATGCTTGACTGTCGAGAGTGAACTAGAAGAAGCTGTTAAGAAAGTAGAAATTCTTTCTAAACAGTTAGAAAGTGAGCAAGAGGTTATCAAGGCCTGGAAAACATCTAGGGATGTTGGTGTTCAAATTGCCAAGGTTCAGGGAATTGAATCATTCTGTGAGGATGCCTGGAAGAAAAACAAAAAGAAGTTAGAATTAATTGATGGATTGTCAACGGATGTGGAATCAACGGATGATGAAAGTTATCCGTTGAAGGAAGAAAAGGAGCATCCGTTGAAGGCTCATCAATTAAAACAGGCAAGTTCTTTTAAAAATAAAAAGAATGATTCAACTCTCAAGAACTTTGTCAAAGAAGGAGCTAGCACATCCAGAGATGTCAGTAAGGTGAATATAGGACACATGACTTTAGATCAGTTAAAAGATAGGCTTAAGTTGGTTGAGGATAAGAAGGAAACTAAAAGAAAATCTAAAAGAAATGGGAAGGTAGGGATTAATAAACATAACAATTACTCACCTGATAGGTATGCTCCTAGAAAAAGCTGTGTACATTATAAAAGTGTTAATCACCTATCTGATAATTGCAAATCTGTTAAAAATGCTCCCATACCTTCAAATCCCTCCATGCCTAACATGTCTATGTCACCTCTGCATGCTATGCCTGTTATGTCTCACCAGAATCCCCATGCACATTTTGCAAACATGCCATACATTAACAATCCTTACTTTACTGCATTTAGTATGCCTCAAATGCCATACAATATGCCTATGTGGAATAACATGTTTGCACAACCTATGCCTTATCAAATTCAATCAAATGTGTTAAATGATTCTGTGACTAACCCTACACTTCAACCAACCACATCTGAGACCAAGGTTGACCCAAAGTTACCTAAGTCAAAAGATGCAGGAGGAATGAAGTCTAGGAAAAAGACTAACAAGGCTGGACCCAAGGAAACTTGGGTACCAAAATCAACTTGATTGATTTTGTTGTTTGTAGGGACAAAGAAGGAATCTATGGTACTTGGACAGTGGTTGTTAAAGACACATGACAGGAGATTTCACCCTGCTCACAGAATTTAAGGAGAGAGCTGGCCCTAGCATAACCTTTGGAGATGACAGCAAAGGATTCACTATGGGATATGGCTTGATTTCAAAAGAAAATGTCATCATTGATGAAGTTGCATTGGTTGATGGTCTCAAACTCAATTTATTGAGCATCAGTCAACTATGTGACAGAAGGAATACTGTTTCCTTCAATTCTGAAGCCTGTATTGTCACAAGTAAAAAGGACAATAAAGTGGTTCTAACTGGAGTTAGAAAAGGAAATGTGTACTTAGCTGATTTCAACTCTACAGATGCAGAATCCATTACTTGTCTTCTCAGCAAAGCAAGTCCAGTTGAAAGTTGGCTATGGCACAAGAAGCTGTCCCATTTGAATTTTAAGACAATGAATGATCTAGTCAAAAAGGACTTAGTTAGAGGAATGCCTCTAGTAGAATTCACAAGGGATGGGCTGTGTGATGCTTGTCAGAAAGGAAAGCAAAAGAAAGTATCATTCAGTAAGAAGCTTGAATCTGCAATTGATGAACCACTGCAACTTCTACACATGGATCTTTTTGGACCAGTCAATGTATTGTCAATTTCAAGGAAAAGATACTGCCTTGTGATTGTAGATGATTTCTCAAAGTTTTCATGGGTTTATTTTCTTGGATCAAAGGATGAAGCTAGTGAAATCATCATCAATCATATCAAGCAAGTCAACAATCATCCTGATTTCAAAGTAAGGAATATTAGGAGTGACAATGGAACTGAGTTCAAGAATTCAACCATGAAGATGTTCTGTGGAGTAAATGGGATCATGCATGAGTTCTCAGCTCCAAGAACTCCACAACAAAATGGTGTGGTGGAAAGGAAGAACAGATCACTAATTGAAGCTGCAAGGACAATGCTTGAGGAGTCAAAGCTCCCAACTTATTTTTGGGCTGAGGCTGTTAACTGTGCATGTTACACTCAGAATATTTCTCTAATCAATCAAGCAAAATGCATGACTCCCTATCAATTATTCAAGAGAAGAAAACCAACTTTAAACTTTCTACATGTCTTTGGTTGTAAATGTTACATCTTAAGGAATCAATCTGATCACAAAGAAAAGTTTGATGCAAAGGCTGATGAAGGAATATTTGTTGGTTATTCTGCTGGAAAATCATATAGGGTCTACAATCTAAGAACCAACATTGTCATGGAATCTGTACATGTTGTGTTTGATGATAAAAAGATTGATGGACTAACAGATGAGGGACACCATGAAGGACTCAAATTTGACAATATTGAGATATATTATGATGATAGTGAAGATGAGATTGATGAAGAAGGCATCTCAAGAAGCAACCAGAGTCTGCCTTTGGATAATGCACAGAATGCTGCATCCGTTGAAAGTCAAAATTCAGCATCCGTTGAAAGACAAAGTGCATCATCCGTTGAAGTTCATAATGAAGCATCCGTTGATCACAGTCTGTCAACGGATAATCACTTCACCTCATTAGTTGATAGAACTCCCAATTCCTTTCAAAGGATCAGCAACTCAGGGGGAGTCTCACATCATGACAATACTGAGGCAACCTCATCAAGGGCTAATCTACCACCTCAAAGGAAATGGACCAAGAATCACCCTTTTGAACTGATCATTGGTGATGCTACATCTAAAGTACAAACTAGAAGGGCTACTCAAGATGAATGTCTGTATAGTAGCTTTCTATCACAGGAGGAACCTAAGCGAGTGGAAGAAGCTCTTTTGGATCCAGGCTGGATTTTAGCTATGCAAGAGGAGCTAAACCAATTTGAGAGGAACAAAGTGTGGAAGCTGGTACCCAAGCCAAAGAACAAGAGTTCTATTGACACAAAATGGGTATTCAGAAACAAGATAGATGAAAATGGCATTGTCATAAGGAATAAAGCCAGATTGGTTGCCAAAGGCTATTCTCAACAAGAGGGAATAGATTTTGATGAAACATTTGCTCCAGTTGCAAGACTTGAAGCCATTAGAATCTTTCTAGTCTATGCAGCTAATGCCAATTTCAAAGTCTATCAGATGGATGTCAAGAGTGCATTTCTAAATGGGGAATTGGAGGAAGAAGTTTATGTAAGCCAACCTCCAGGTTTTGAAGATCCAAATTTTCCAGACCATGTGTATTATCTGTTGAAAGCACTCTATGGACTAAAGCAAGCACCTAGAGCCTGGTATGAGACTTTATCAAAGTTCCTTCTAGATAATCACTTCACAAGAGGTATTGTTGACAAAACTCTCTTCTTTAGAAATGTTAATGGCTCTAAGATACTTGTACAAATTTATGTAGATGATATTATATTTGGATCTACAGATGATAAACTTTGTAAAAAGTTTGCTAAATTAATGCAAAGTAAATATGAAATGAGTATGATGGGAGAGCTAACTTACTTTCTTGGTTTACAAGTTAAACAAGTTAGTGGTGGAATTTTCATTAGTCAAACTAAATATATTTATGATCTTTTAAAGAAGTTTGACTTAATGGATTGTTCACCTGCAAAAACTCCCATGGCCACTGCCACCAAGCTTGAATTAAACAAGGCTGAAAAGTCTGTGGATATTACAAGTTATAGAGGCATGGTTGGCTCACTTTTATATTTAACTGCCAGTAGACCTGATATTATGTTTTCTACATGTCTCTGTGTAACACCCCCAAATCCGGGGTCGGGGATCCGGGTTGTCACGAGTTCCATTTCCCTTAACAACACCCAATCTTAATAAATAATCAACTACTCTGTACTGTGACCCCACAATAAACACACACACCACAAGTTATAGTCTCAGAGATGAATATCCAAAAATAATCACAAGTCGTTTTATTCCATAATTATATGCCAATACACCTTAAACAGGTTTCTGAATAAATTTACATTTCTTTGCCATTATTACAATTCATAAATATACATAATCTGATACATCAAAAGTTGAAAGCCTAGCCTATTGGTAGTTCCTACCTCAGCTATGGCGGCATCAGTGCTTCTAGAAAACTACGGAACGTCTCCTAACCTCTTGCGAATCGGGAGCTTGGTCCGGTTCATCTTGTCTATCTGATGTTGTGTGATGAAAGAAGAAAGCAAGGGTGAGCAGCAAGCCCACCAAAATAATATGTATAATGATTAACAATATATGAGCCTTCTCATAGTACTCATGAAAGTCTTGGTCAAAAGAAATGAACCAAGTTGATATCTTAATGCGATGAAGTCGCAAAATATTCAGTATATATATATATACATATATACTTTTCAAAATATTGGAAGTCCTCTTCCATGCACAATATACACAAAGTCCCAGTGTATAACTGTATAAAAAAAAATATCGTTGCAAGGTGATCTCATATATCTAACCTTGTCTCAACGTTTTTCTGAAAATCTTTGTCATTCATAAGACAATTATTAATTAGATATAAGTTTAAAAGATGAAGTTACAAGATACCCCAATATACTTATATCTTTCCCAAATACTACTTGAACTACCACCGTTCAAGTTATAATTAGCTTCAAAAGTTCATCACATAGATGAGACTATAAGGCAAGATTTGAATAGATTAAATCTTTAAAATATCATCAAAATAAAATGAAGTTACGAGATACTTCATTTGATGCAAACATCATTTTGAAAACTTGACCCTGCCAACACTCAATAATCGCCCAACCGTAGCCTTTCTATCGAAGTGCTCTGGGTAGTGTTGCAGAAATATCCAATTGGATGATGAACTCATTACGGGAGTTTACCGCGCCAGGAAGACCACTTACGATGATCAGTCGTAGTAGTGCAACCCCACCATTTTCTACATGTAGAGGAGAACCTGTCGGATTTACTTGTCAACCGAACACCGAACTCCTAAGGAATGGACCGCCTTAGCGGAACTTCCAGGCCATTTGGGCCAATATAATAAGGCTGGGCCGGCGCCACTCGACCACTTACGCCACTCCTAGTTCAGATGAAATCCATGACTCTGAAACGTAAAGCTCGTTCCCCCTTTCCCCAAGTAGAAACTTGTTGATACGGCTCCACCAAGAAGTCGTATCTAGTTGGAAAGGAAAACTCAGCGATATTTCCCAGGCGATGCCTGTTAATGGATTAACTTGTTCCAAGAATTTTACTTCCCGAGTGTTGGGTAAGTAATCAATTCATTTATCAAAACAGCAACCTTGTTGCGAATATAAAACACACCACAGAGCCGGATCCCTCAGGTTATGAGCGAGTATTTAAATCCCCTTCGAAAGGAGGATCTTAAATATAAAAATGAGTTTTGGGATCCGCTCTAACTTTTAAAAATCATTTTGAAGACTCGCAAAACATTTTTAAGAATGTTTGGAGTGATGCTGATTTAACAAGGTAAATCAGTCCCAATATATTAGAAAATATCTGAATATTATTATTTAAATAATATTCCCATAAAGAATAATCTTTATAAAAATAATTGAAGTAGAAGTTTTAAAACTTATACTTGAAATGAATATTAAATAACCAAAGATATACCTTTACGAAAGTACTATCTTTATTTGAATAATCAAAAGTGAGTTTGATTATCGACACCTTATTCTTTAATAAAATAAAGAATATATCTCAGCAAATAATCGGAGTCATAGATCCTCAAATAAATATTCAAATAATATTCAATAAATAAAATAAGCTGAGTCATAAGCCCTCGAATGAATATTCGAAATAATATTCAATAAATAAATAAGCTGAGTCATAAGCCCTCAAATGAATATTATAAATAATATTCATTAAATAAAATAAAGGAGTCATACATCCTCAAATGAATATCCAAGTAATATTCAATAAATAATATAAAGGAGTCATAAGTCCTCGAATGAATATTCAAGATAATATTCATTAATAAAATCAAGTTATCGAATAAACCTTATTCGATTAATAGTTTTGAAAACTATAAACATATATATATATATAAATAAATATATATATATAATCTACTCGGGATCCTCGACTCCCGGTTTTAGAAAATGTTTTCACCTTTGGGTCCCTATACTAAGGGTATATGCAAATTACTGCTATTCTCTAGCATAGGTATTATCAACTGAACCAACAGATATATTTGGCAAGAATGCGAAACAGGCATGCATATATATACCATATCAGCATGCTTCAATATATCGCAACATTTGCTAATTAACCAACATGCATCTATCGCAAGATAATGCATATACATATATACATCACAACAACAGTATAACGGATAGAAAACTTGCCTGAGCGACTGGGGGTTACGAATGGCTCGGGACGAGTCTGGTAACCTATAAACAACAAGTAAGTTGGAATTAAACCAAAGTCACTTGTAAATCTATACTCTAACCAACTCAGACTCTAACGCTCGTTTTGCGCTTACTGATTCTCTTAAGTCACTCGGGTACCCTCGGCTCCACCATTTTTAATAATTTAACCTTTACGAGTTTTAAGGCGATTCCTTCACGAGTGTCTTACCAACTGCCTAACACACTTACCATAAATGTTTCATACATTAATTAACCCTTTTTGGTCTTTAACCTATGTTTCAAAGTAAAGCGAGGGGAAAAGTTTCGTTCGCGAAACGCCGTTACTTGAAACGGTCGTTTCTCCTAAACCGTACATCGGAATCAAACGAACTACATATCAAAACGAAGCTCGTAATGGCAATGGTCAAAATCTAGCAGGGTGTTCTCGGGTCCAAATGTTATGAAAAAAAAGCAGTCTAAAGTAAATCGGACATTACGACGGCTATGTTTACGCGATTACCAATGTTTAAACTACTCCAATTAACCACCAACCAACTCATAACCATCAATACAACAAAACTTTACCTAAACCATACCACATCAGTCCATAATCTCCAAGGTTTTCAACTCAAACAACCACAATCAAGACCTATGAACTATAATCAAGCTTCAATTACCAAAACACTTCCAAATCAAACCAAACTACTAATAATCACAATCCATGTTTCTCATTTCACAAAACCAACCATTAAGCTTACTAAAAAATAAAGTAAAGGCTAGGGTTTGAAGTTTATACCTTCCTTGGGAGGTGTTAAGTTGCTAGGAAGCCTTAGGGAGCGTCCTACAAGCTTGATCTTTCCAAAGAAATCAAGAACACAAAGTTAGGCTTTGAAGTTTCTAAAAGTCTGATTTAAAGAACTATAAACATGAGGGTCTTACTCTAATTATTTGGACGAGACTTGTGAACAAGAGTTGTAGGCCATCTCAATACCTTTCCAATGAGCTATAGAACACAATATTTGAGTGAGAAATGATGGAGATACAGCAGTTTTAGTGTTCTGGTTCTGTTTTGGCCGAGAGCATGAAGAACAATGCCTTATTTTCTTTTTGATTTTGATGAAAAATGATTTGCTTGGCTTGGTTGGTTTGATTTTTGTGTTTGTTTTAGTAAATTACCTAGTTGCCCTTGATTTTGTGTGGTTAAAAAGCCACCACATCTCCTTCCTTCCCATGTCATGCTTGTGTCATCCTCATGATGTCATCCTCCCCTCCTTGTCCTCTTCTCATTGGTTGGGTGACATCATCCTCTCTAATCCCTTTGATTAACTTCCTAATTGTTTGCCTAATGACCGCTGATCTGTTATACGGTTCGCTTAACTTTCGTTTTCGTTTATCGTTTGAAGGATCATACCCGGGATCTTATTACTTAGGTTCCCTTAACCTTTCTCAATATATTATATTCCTTTTATGATCCTCTCCTATAATCCTTTAATTTAAATCCTTTTTATCCTGTTACCTTTTTCTCAAATCTTTCCGTATCTAGTGTATTTCCGGGAAAAATCAAAGTGTTCGGATTTGGATTCTGACGATCTTTACATACACTTATATCCCATATAAAGTACTAATAAAATCTCAGAATATCCATATCAGAACCCCTACATAGTGTGGCATGAAAAGTTTTCTCATTCAGCAAAAACACTATTCATAAGGGTTTCAAAAATTTCCCAAAAATTGGGGTTATTACAGTCTCCCCTCCTTAAAAGGATTCCGTCCCGGAATCAGATAGAAAATGAATAGGGGTACTCTCTTAGCATTGCACTTTCTAACTCTCGAGTAAATTTTCCCACATTGTGGTTCTACCATCAAACTCTTACTAGTTTGATAACCCTTCCCCTAAGCACTCGTTCCTTTTTACTCTATACCCTTCCTGGTTGCTCCATATAGGTTACGTCTGGTTGCATGTCTATGCGCTCATATGCCCCTATTTGTCTGGCATCCGAATTACACTTCCTTAACATTGATACGTGGAACACGTTATGAACTTGCTACAGGTTCGGGGGTAGGGCTAGCTCATATGCTAACTTCCCAAATGTCTTAATATATCCAAGGGTCCAACAAATTGTAGACTTAGCTTTCCTTTCTTTCCGAACCTCATCAATCCTTTTTCAAGGGTTTCCAAGGGGATACCTATAACATTACTAGGCCCCCTATTTCATACTCTTTGTCCTTTTTGAGTCAAATCAGCATACCTCTTATGTCCATCTTGGGTTACTACCAGCCGTCCTCTGATTAGATCTATTATATCCCTGGTCCTTTGGACTACTGCGGGTCCGAGCATCTTGCGCTCTACAACTTCATCCTAACATAAGGGAGATCGACATTATCTTCCCTCAAGGATCTCATAAGGTGACACCTCGATAATGACATATGATCTATTGTCGTGATATAACTAAATCCGCGTTAAGTGATCATTCCAATTTTTTTCAAGTCTATTGCACAGACTCTCATTATAGCGTTTAGCATTAGAGCTTTTGCTTCTCAATACCCATTCTTTTCGAGTTCGTAATCGCTACTACCTTCCGTTCCTAATATTATACTGGTTATACTTTTGCTCGTTAGCGTTCTATAACCTTTTAATAAGCACGTCAACCTTAGTATTACGAATGTGTTCCCATTCTGAATACCACCATAACTTTACTACTCCTTTTTCAGCTGTTTCTATTTTCGAAAGCTTAATCCTTCATATAGAAGTAAAAGAATTTATTGAGAGATCACTATGATCATGAACACTTGTTATCTCGCATAGTTAGTACAGAAGGTGGCCAGCCTTTAGTACTTGACAAGCAATTAAACAATAGTTGGTATCCTACTAGGCTTCTATCACATAGATAGACAGTCATTCGGCAATACCTCCCCTTCTGAAGGGTTGTTCTTCTCAACTTACATGAAATGAAAAGAAGAGAAAAGAACGAACTGAAGAGAATTGTATATATAAAAAAAATATACTGCCACAAAATATCTGGCTTGCAACCTACCTCTGAACTATAGAGGTTTGTCATAGGAGAACAAAACATATACGTATTTATATCAGCATCAAGTATTATAGCATCGTATTTCCCATGCCTAAATATTTCTATTCCGTCCATCATTCTATGGACCCATGCTCTTCCTCGAGCTTATACACAATCACCTTTGAAACTCCCTCGATTTCGAAAATCGAACCTGGGATCTCATTTTAGACATCACCGTTACTAGAGTTCTATGCTTGCACCGCAACCTTCCTCATATAGTAATACGACTCTCTTTTCATAAGAGGGAATAAATATTCAATAGGTAGATACTCTACTTAATTAGTCTATCAATGATAACTTATACACTACCACGACCCGTTTAGTGGTACTCAATCTCAACATCCATTCCAATACAACTCTCACGGTTGTAATCAGCTCGTTACTCGCAGAATCATTGCTGCCTTACTATGGTCCACCACTGACCCACTGTCATCATTCACTTTCCATGAAATCTTAATAGCTAACCATACGGAGTCCATACATGTCGTATCAAATCCTTCTAAGGAGGTAACATAATCACCATTTCTGATTCATGAAGAACACTCCTGATCTCAAAGGTTCGTTAAGTCCTTTTGAAACATGGTCCATGCTCATTCTCAAGATAGTACCTTCTAAGATAGATAGCCCGCTCATGGCGATTACACGAATTAAACCTTTACCAACTACTATTACGGCTGGGTATTGCACAGTCATCAGAAGGAATGTCAATCTTCCAAACCATAATACAACCTTCACAGTTTTAACCATCATCACTGTATTCTTTTGGCACAAGCGCCTATAATTATCCTCTTACCTTTAAAGTGTCGGCCACCTCTTTAGCCTTTCCTGATAGTAAAATTTCCTTACAGTCAATGTCATTTTAACCACCTCCAAATAAATTTTCTACCTTATTTCAATCACAGCTTATGTGAAAATGCTTTCCTTAAAATCTGATGAGTAAAAAAAAAATTACCATTTTTTTCCATAAGTTATTGCCTCAGTCTTTAGAGGTTAATCACTGTCATGACTGACTCTCAATCATAATTAGAACATCTTTTATCTTAAGTCCTAATTGCCCTGAATAATTTCGACCATTACTGGTTCGATCCATACTTTCTCGTGGTTTAACACGTGCCCCACTTGGCAACATTATAATTACGTCATATTTCCTTTATCAACATTTCTATTCTTGAAAATTTTGAATATTACCTTTCTCCTTGTAAAACCTCTAAGGTTATCCTTCAATCGTTCCTCCTGTATTCCCTAGATACAGGGCATATTAAAATACCATTTACTATTACTAGAACCATTGTCTATATACTTCTGAAAAATTTCTCCACTGATTCTTAAAGGTTGTTGCTACATTAACCCTTTCCAAATCATACTGTCAAAACTCATACTGTCCCTATTAAGGGTGAAATTCCAACCTTTATGCATTCCCCTAGGATTCATTTTAAGTTACCGATGTTCTATCCTTAATTCCACCTTTAAAAGGTACCTGCATCCTTCCATGGATAAATCAAGTCATATATCCCTGATAAGGGTGTCTTATTCAATCATTCCCACCTCGATAGTCTATACCTAACTTCATAATAGCATCCTTATTCAAATTGAGGTCAATCCATATGGCCTCCAAAAGATAACAATGGTCATCCACTTTTCTTTCTTGATTTGGTAATGATAACATGGATGTTCTGGAAGATATTGGTCATGTTCAACGTGAACTTCTTCTTAATAATTCCTTATTTACTTTTGTTGTTTATCTCAACAGTCATCTCAATGTTGGGATATCTTTCATATCTGGCGTCTCCCTTTCTGGGTATCATGCCACCGGTCTTACACTTTACCTTCTTGAAGGTCACTTCCTTCACCCAATTTTCTTAATTTCTTACTATCTTGTCTCCTCAGTCTATCCGCGTCTCATTATTTATCCTTCGAATTATCTCAAGGTTTCCTCGAATCTTCCCAACTTACAGGGGATAAAATATATGTATCTCTTATACCTTCAACCATCAATTTAACTCATGGTGAATCACTCTCATCCGGACGATTACCTACTTTTCTATTTCTATTTCTACGAGTCTTTAGGGTTTCCTCATACCCAACTCCCTTATCATTCCTCAAACTCTGTTGCCTTTATATTCCTTTCCACTTCAATTCCTTTTTATTTTCCTTTCTCTTATCATTATTTCATGAACCAACACAACATAAGCATTGATTTCAAATATCCCGTCATTCTGGATTCGCGTCTTCAGAACAAATCTTAACAACTTTTACAGCTTAGATTCATAATTCATCATACTCGTCTGCCTTTGTTCTGGCTCTAAAGCTTTTACACTATCTCCATAACCTTGGGAAGTACTTTCCTGAAAACAATTGACTGAACTTAAATCAGTTTATTATAATCTCTTGCTCCGTGCCTTCCTTGGCCTTTCACTAGCGGGTGGTCTCTCTCTTAGGAGGGTAAGTGACAAAAACAGTCTTTTGTGATTCGTCAATCATTCAGAATCTCAAATGATTCCTCTATTTCCTTTAGCCAGGCTCTTGCCTCGACTGGGTCAACCTGTTCCTTGGAACTCTGAGAGCTTAGAGACTTACAGGTCCTGAAAGAATTTCCTATCGCATTGTTTCCTCAAGGTGGTGGTTGGGGATAATAGTCTAAGTTCTGTCTAGACAGGTCCATGAATTGCCGTATAGGAGTACCGTCTCGGGTCTCCTTTCCTTACTCGACTTTCTGTTTCCTTAGTATGAAATGTTTCATCCTACTCCCCATAATTGGGGTCATCTTTTAATTTAAAATCCTTATTTTTTTACTCCATTATGTCATGGATTCCTTCTATCTTGATGGCGACCTCCCTGACTATCACGTTCAGGGTTTGCTCTAAATCTTATTCCTCAAACTATGGCTCTCATCTAAGTTTTCATCCTTACGCTCTTGAACTTTCGGAACCAAAATTCTATAGGAATACCTCATTATTCCCTTATCATCTTTCTCGGTATTAATCTCATATTTATTTGTTGGCTCTCTGCCTTCATTCATCACCTTTCTCTGGCACCGTATGCTCTTTTCCAATAATTCGGTCTCTATTGCAATCTCAAACAGCTTTTTGGTACCGGCTCCGGTTACCTTCACTACTATTTCCAAAATCTCTTATAAACTCTCCCAAAGACATTATCATCTTGAGTCTCTCCTTTTTACTAAGGGCATCAGCCACCACATTGGCTTTCCCCGAATGATAAAGAATCTCCCAATCATTATTCTTGATTAGCTCTAACTGCCTCCTCTGGCATATGTTGAGCTCTTTTTACGTGAAAATGTACTAGAGCACTTATGGCTTAGGTAATTCTCGCACTTCTCTCCATACAAGTAGTGCCTCCAATCTTTAGGGTAAAACTATTGCCACGAGCCTAAGCTCATGGGCGGGGATGTAATAACCCCAATTTTTGGAAATTTTTGAAACCCTTATGAATAGTGTTTTTGCTGAATGAGAAAACTGTTCATGCCACGCTATGTAGGGGTTCTGTTATTGATCTTATGGGATATTATTAGTACTCTATGTGGTATATAAGTGTATGTAAAGATCGTCAGAATCCAATTCTGAACACTTGGATTTTTCCCGGAAATCCACTAGATACGGAAAGAATTGAGAAAAAGGTAACAGGATAAAAGGATTTAAATTAAAGGATTATAGGAGAGGATCATAAAAGGAATACAATATATTGAGAAAGGTTAAGGGAACCTAAGTAATAAGATCCCGGGTATGATCCCTCAAACGATAAACAAGAACGAAAGATAAGCGAACCGTAAAACAAATAAGTGACCAAGAGACAAGCTTGTACAAGAAGCCAGGGACTGTGACATCATCAAACCACAAGGTGTGGACAAGTGGGAGCATTATGACATGTGCAAGGTGACATAAGCATGACATGGGAAGGAAGGAGGTGTGGTGGCTTTGTAACCACACAAATTCAAGGGCAAGAAGGTAATTGACTAAAACAAGCACAAAAACCAAGCAACCAAGCCAAGTAAAATCATTTTCATCAAAAATCAAAAGCAACCAAGGCTTTGTTCTTCATTGCTCACGGCTTTTCACTATTCAAAAGGCAAGAGAAATTCAAAATCAAAGATCCAAGCTTCCTAAATTGGTAAGATAATTCCCTAATCATCTTCATGCTTAGTTAGGACTATATCATGAGTTTAAGCCATTAATTCTTTCTCAATCTTCTTCATTTAATCAAAGAAGAAGACAATGAATAGTGTTTTCAAGTTTTTTAACTTGAACTTTTCTTGGTTTTCTTGAAGATCCAAGCATTCTTAAGACTTCTCCAAGCTTCTTAAGGCTTCCTAGCTCCACCCACCACTTCAAGGAAGGTATACCATCTCCAAACCCTAGATTCCTATATATTATAAGATGATTTTGATTAGTGGGTTGATATTGTAGCTTGTTGTTATGCTTTAGAGTTTGGGATTTGGAATGGTAGTGAAATGGAATGGTAATTGTTGTGGTTTTGATTTAAAGGAACTTAAGTATGATTAAAGTTAAGTTTAAGCATAAGTATGAATGATTAAATTGAATTGGTTGGGGTTGTTATGATGTGATAAGGATGGATGTTGGTTGTATGTTGGATTTGAGGTTGGTTTGTGGTTGGTTTTGTATGGTTTAAAATTTGGAAATCGCGTAAACATAGCCGTCGTAACGTCCGATTTTCTTTGGACTGTTTTTGTGCATAGCATTAGGACCCGAGAACCCCCTGCTAGATTATGACCACTGCCATGTTTAGATAGCTCATGTTACGAGCTTCGTTTTGATATGTAGTTCGTTCGATTCCGATGCACGGTTTAGGAGAAACGACCGTTTCAAGTAACGGCGTTTCGCGAACGAAACTTTTTCCCTCGCCTTACTTTGAAACATAGGTTAAAGACCAAAAAGGGTTAGTTAATGTATGAAACATTTATGGTAAGTGTGTTAGGCAGTTGGTAAGACATTCGCGAAGGAATCGCTTTAAAACTCGTAAAGGTTAAATTATTAAAAATGGTGGAGCCGAGGATACCCGAGTGACTTAAGCGAATCGGTGAGCGCAAAACAAGTGTTAGAGTCTAAGTTAGTTAAAGTATGGATTTACAAGTGATTTTGGTTTAATTCCAACTTACTTGTTGTTTATAGGTTATCAGACTCGTCCCGAGCCTTTCTCACCCCCAAGTCGCTCAGGCAAGTTTTCTACCCGTTATACTGTTGCTGTGATGTAAATATATGTATATGCATTATCTTGTGATATTGCATGATTGTTATTAGCAAATTTTGCGATATATTGGAGCATGCTAATATGGTATATATGCATGTCTGTTTCGTAATCTGGTTATCTATCTGTTGATTTCAATGCTTATAGTTGCATAATACCTATGCTAGAAATAAGCAAGTAGTTGCTTATACCCTTAGTATAGGGGATAAAAGGTGAACATATTTCTAAACCGGGAGTCGATGTTCCCGAGTATATTATATATATATATATTTATTTATATATATATATATATGGATATAGTTTTTAAAACTATTAATCGAATAAGGTTTATTCGATAACTTTAACTTTATTTTATTATTGAATATTATTTTGAATATTCATTCGAGGACTTATGACTCCTTTTACTTTATTAATGAATATTATTTTGAATATTATTCGAAGGCGTATGACTCCTTTTATTTATTTATCTGAATATTATTTGAATATTCATTCGAGGGCTTATGACTCTTTTATATTATTTATTGAATATTATTTGAATATTCATTCGAAGGCTTATGACTCAGTTTATATTATTTAATGAATATTATTTGAATATTCATTTGAGGATCTATGACTCCGATTATTTGCTGAAATATATTCTTTATTTTATTAAAGAATAAGGTGTTAATAATCAAATTTATTTTCGATTATTCAAATAAAGATAATACTTTTATATAAGTATATCTTTGGTTATTTAATACTCGTTTCAAGTATAAATTTCAATACTTCTACTTCAATTATTTTTATAAAGATTATTATTTATGGGAATATTATTTAATTAATAATATTCAGTCATTTTCTAAATATTCTGGGGACTGATTTACTTCATTAAATCAGCTTTACTCCAAACACTCTATAAAGTGTTTTCGAGTCTTCAAAATGATTTTTAAAAGATAGAGCGGATCCCAAAACTCATTTTTATATTTAAGATCTTCCTTTTAAAGGGGATTTAAATACTCGTTCAAAACTTGAGGGATCCGGCTCAGTGGTGTATTTTACATTCGCAACGAGGTTGCTGTTTTGAGAAAACATCTTGATTACTTGCCCATCGTCGGGAAGTAAGTCCATCTATTGAGTCGGCATAAGCAACATGGGCTCAGTGGGCGTCCATGATAGTGTAAGTGGCTCAGTGGGAGTCCATCAAATGCATAAGTGGCTGAGTGGCAGTCCATCATAAGGTCCTAATTATGACCAGGGTGATGACCAGTGGGGAATTCGTCCATCTACTAGTAGAAAAGGTTACTTATGGGTATCTTTGCCTGATCAGCAAGATATCTGGTTTATGCCAAAGGTTTTCTTTTCCTTCCAAATTCATTGGATATTGCAACTCTGTTCATACTTTACATAACAGAGGTTTCAGGAAATGTTTTAGAGATATATATATGTGGATATATATATATCGGAACTAAATAAAGTATCTCATAACTTTTTCATTCAATAATATTTCAAAGATTGAATCTATTCAAATCTTGTCTTGTAGTCTCATCTATGTGATGAACTTTTGAAACTGTTTATAACTTGAACGGTGGTAGTTCAAGTAGTATTGGGAAAGATATAAGTATATTGGGGTATTTGGTAACCTCATCTTTTAAACTTATATCTAATTAATAATTGTCTTATGAATGACAAAGATTTTCAGAAAAAAACGTTGAGACAAGGTTAGATATACGAGATCACCTTGCAACGATATTTTTTATACAGTTATACACTGGGACTTTGTGTATATTATGCATGGAAGAGGACTTCCAATATTTTGAAAAGTATATGTGTATATATATTGAATATTTTGCGACTTCATCGCATTAAGATATCAAACTTGGTTCATTTCTTTTGACCAAGACTTTCATGAGTATTATGAGTAGGCTCATATATTGTAAATCATTATACATATTATTTTGGTGGGCTTGCTGCTCACCCTTGCTTTATTTCTTCATCACACAACAACAGTTAGGAAAGATGGCCAGACTCCAGCAGACCCAGCGCAAGCGCGTGGGAAGCGTCCCGCGTCTTCCCGTTGATGTTGTAGCTGCTATAGCTGCAGAGGTAGATCTATTGTAGATCAGACCATCTACTTTTGAGAATCAATTATGTATAATTATAACTTATGGCAGATAATGGCAATTAACTGTAAATTTATCAAGTAATCATTTTGGGTTGTAATAACTTTTAAATTGTGGATTCAAAGACTTGTACTTATTTAAATTTCATCTCTGAGACTATAACGGGTTGTGGTGTGTGTTAGTGTGGGGTCACAGCATAAGGTTATTTATTATTAATTAAGTGAAGTGATATTGTGGAAAGAAAGACCGTGACGACCCGGATCCCCGACCCCGGATCTGGGGGTGTTACAGAAATGGTATCAGAGCTAAGCGTTATAAACCTCAGAGATGATGGGACGTTAAGATAATAAGTTCACTAAGATAATAAGAACTCTTGCCAAGTTCATAGTCGGACTACCTAACGTAGTACTGACAGTTAAAACCCTTATGGGAACCCTTATAAATTAGCGATAGAAGCGTAGTTCGTTATCGTATAGAGTAGCGGGACTCCGAACCCTGAGGTTGAGGAGCAACAGCGCGATGATGTTTTATTACTAATTGGAGATCGGATTGTGGATCCGATAGAGTGTCCTAATGCAGGACCGGATGATGTTAATATTGAGGATGTAGCGGTTGAGGATGTTGTCCTAGATGGGATTGTTGCTGAGGAGGATCTCGTGGAGGATCCTGACAAGATTGGATAAAGGACCACTGATGAATTGATGACCATGGTTAGGTCGACTACCGGAGGTTCGTTCAAGTTTGTAAAGATAGTAGCCCCTTTAACGCGGCTTACTCGTAAGACTGAGAAGTTCGAATGGACAGAGAAATGTGAGAACAGCTTTCAAGAACTGAAGCAGAGGTTGGTGATGGCCCCTATGCTGGCGTTGCCGGATGGAAAAGGAGATTTTGTGAAGTGTAGTGACGCTTCGCACAAGGGCTTAGGGTGCGTGCTTATGCAGCACGGTAAGGTAATCGCGTACATGTCAAGACAATTAAGGTAGTATGAAATTCGATATCCCCGCTCATGAGCTTAGGCTCGTGGCAATAGTTTACCCTAAAGATTGGAGGCACTACTTGTATGGAGAGAAGTGCGAGAATTACCTAAGCCATAAGTGCTCTAGTACATTTTCACGTAGAAAGAGCTCAACATACGCCAGAGGAGGCGGTTAGAGCTAATCAAGAATTATGATTGGGAGATTCTTTATCATTCGGGGAAAGCCAATATGGTGGCTGATGCCCTTAGTAAAAAGGAGAGACTCAAGATGATAATGTCTTTTGGAGAGTTTATAAGAGATTTTGAGAAAATGGAAATAGTAGTGAAGGTAACCGGAGCCGGTACCGAAAAGCTGTTCGAGATTGCAATACAGCCCAAATTATTGGAAAAGAGCATATTGTGCCAGAAAAAGTTATGAAGAAAGGCAGAGAGCCAACAATTAGATAAAAGATTTATATCGAGAAAGATGATAAGGGAATAATGAGGTATTCCTATAGAATTTGGGTTCCGAAAGTTCAAGAGCGTAAGGATGAGAACTAAGATGAGAGCCATAGTTTGAGGAATAAGATTTAGAGCAAACCCTGAACGTGATAGTCAGGGAGGTCGCCATCAAGATAGAAGGAACCCATGACATAATGGAGTGGAAAATGAGGATTTTAAATTAAAAGATGACCCCAATTATGGGGAGTAGGATGAAACATTTCATACTAAGGAAACAGAAAGTCGAGTAAGGAAAAGAGACCCGAGACGGTGCTCCTATACGGCAATTCATGGACCTGTCTAAAAAGAACTTAGACTATTATCCCCAACCACCACCCTGAGGAGACAGTGCGGTGAGAAATTCTTTCAGGACCTTTAGGTCGCTAAGCTCTCAGAGTTCCAAGGAACAAGCTGACCCAGCCGAGGAAAGAGCCTGGCTAAAGGAAATATAGGAATCATTTGAGATTCTAAATGATTAACGAATCTCAAAAGGACTGTTTTTGTCACTTACCCTCCTAAGAGAGAGACCACCCGCTGGTGAAAGACCAAGAAAGGCACGGAGCAAGAGATTATAATAAACTGATTTAAGTCCAGTCAATTGTTTTCGGGAAAGTAATTCCCAAAGATAAGGAGATAGTGTAAAAGCTTTAGAGCCAGAACAAAGACAGACGAGTATGATAAATTATGAATCTAAGTTGTAAAAGTTGTCAAGATTCGTTTTGAGGACACGAATCCAGAATGACGGGATGTTTGAAATCAATGTTTATGTTGTGTTGGTTCATGAAATAACGATAAGAGAAAGGAAAATAAAAAGAAACTGAAGTGGAAAGGAATATAAAGGCAATAGAGTTTGAGGAATGATAAATGAATTGGGTATGAGGAAACCCTAAAGACTCGTAGCAATAGACATAGAAAAGTATGTAATCGTCAGGATGAGGGTGATATACCATGAGTTAAAATTGATGGTTGAGGGCATAAGAGATACATATATTTTTTTCCCTGTAAGTTGGGAAGATTCGAGGAAACCTTGAGATAATTCGAAGGATAAATAATGAGACGCGGATAGACTAAGGGGATAAGAAAGTAAGAAATTAAGAAAATTGGATGAAGGAAGTGACCTTCAAGAAGGTGAACTGTAAGACCGGTGGCATGATACCCAGAAAGGGAGACGCCAGATATGAAAGATATCCCAACATTGAGGTGACTGTTGAGATAAACAACAAAAGTAAATAAGGAATTATTAAGAAGAAGTTCACGTTGAACACGACCAATATCTTCCAGAACATCCATGTTATCGTTACCAGATTAGGCAAGAAAAGCGGATAACCGTTGTTATCTTTTGGAGGCCATTTTGATTAACCTCATTTTGTATACAGATGTTATTGTGAAATTAGGCATTTACTATCGAGGTGGGAATGATTGAATAAGATACCCATATCAGGGATATATGACTTTATTTATCCATGGAAGGATGCTTGTACCTTTTTAAAGGTGGAATTAAGGATAGAACATCGGTAACTTAAAACGAATCCTAGGGGAATGCATAAAGGTTGGCATTTTACCCTTGATAGGGATAGTATGAGTTTTGACAGTATGAATTGGAAAGCATTAAGGTAATAATAACCTTTAAGGATCAGTGGAGAAATTTTTCAGAAGTATATAGACAATGGTTCTAGTAATAGTGAATGGTATTTTGATATGCCCTGTATCTAGGGAATACAAGAGGAACGATTGAAGGATAACCTTAGAGGTTTTACAAGGAGAAAGGAAATATTCGAAATTCTCAAGAATAGAAATGTTGATAAAGGAAATATGACGTAATTATAATGTTGCCAAGTGGGGCACGTGTTAAACCACGAGAAAGTATGGATCGAACCAGTAATGGTCGAAATTGTTCAGGGCAATTAGGACTTAAGATAAAAGATGTTCTAATTATGATTGAGAGTCAGTCATGACAGTGATTAACCTCTAAAGACTGAGGCAATAACTTATGGAAAAATGATGATTTTTTTTTTACTCATCAGATTTTAAGGAAAGCATTTTCACATAAGCTGTGATTGAAATAAGGTAGAAAATTTATTTGGAGATGGTTAAAGTGACATTGACTGTAAGGAAATTTTACTATCAGGAAAGGCCAAAGAGGTGGCCGACACTTTAAAGGTAAGAGGATAATTATAGGCGCTCGTGCGAGAGGAATACAGTGATGATGGTTAAAGCTGTGAAGGTTGTATTATGGTTTGGAAGATTGACATTCCTTCTGATGACTGTGCAATACCCAACCGTAATAGTAGTTGGTAAAGGTTTAATTCGTGTAATCGCCATGAACGGGCTATCTATCTTAGGAGGTCCTATCTTGAGATAAGCCAGAACCATGTTTCAAAAAGGACTAGATGAACCCTTGAGTTAAGTCTTCTATTGAAGGCATATGATTACGAATGGTATTAACCTACTATCGTTGCTTTGATGGAAACTCTTCTGCAATTTTATTTGCTTCATGTCATGTATGTATGTCAGGATCAGGAGTGTTCTTCATGAATCATGAATGGTGATTATGTTACCTCCTTAGAAGAATTCGATACGATATGTATGGACTCCGTATGGTTAGCTATTAAGACTTCAAGGAAAATGAATGACTACAGTAGGTCAGTGGTGGACCATAGTAAGGCAGCAATGATTCTGCGAGTATTGAGCTGAATACAACCGTGAGAGTTGTATTGGAATGGGTGTTGAGATTGAGTACCACTAATCGGGTCGTGGTAGTGTATAAGTTATCATTGATAGACTAATTAAGTAGAGTATCTACCTAGTGAATAATTATTCTTTCTTATCAATAGAGAGTCGTATTATTATACGAGGAAGGTTGCGGTGCAAGCATAGAATTCAAGTAACGATGATGTCTAGAATGAGATCCCAGATTCGATTTTCGATGTTGAGGGAGTTTCAAAGGTAATTGTGTATAAGCTCGAGGAAGAGCATGGGTCCATAGAATGATGGACGGGATAGAGAAAATATTTAAGCACGTGAAATGCGATGCTATAATACTTGATGTTGATATAAATACATATATGTTTTGTTCTTCTATGACAAACCTCTATAGTTCAGAGGTAGATTCCAAGCCAGATATTTTGTGGCAGTATATATTTTTTTTTCATATATACAATTCTCTTCAGTTCGTTCTTTTCTCTTCTTTTCATTTCATGTAAGCTGAGAAGAACAACCCTTCCAGAAGGGGAGGTATTGCCGAACGACTATCTATCTTTGTGATAGAAGCCTAGTAGGATACCACATGTTGTTTAATTGCTTGTCAAGTACTAAAGGCTGGCCACCTTCTGTACTAACTATGCGATATAACAAGTGTTCATGATCATAGTGATCTCTCAACAAATTCCTTTACTTCTATTTGATTGATCAAATTTTGGAAAATAGAAACAACTGAAAAAGGAGTAATAAAGTGGTGGTAGTATGCGGAATGGGAACACATTCGTGATACTAAGGTTGACGTGGTTATTAAAAGGTTATAGAACGCTAACGAGCAAAAGTATAACCAGTATAATATTAGGAACGGAAGGTAGTAGCGATTACGAACTGGAAAAGAATGGGTATTGAGAAGCAGAAGCTCTAATGATAAAAGCTATAATGAGAGTCTGTGCAATAGACTTGAAAGAATTTGGAATGATCACTTAATTCGGATTGAGTTATCTTATGACAATAGATCATATGTCATTATCGAGATGTCGCCTTATGAGATTCTTGAGGGAAGATAATGTCGATCTCCCTTATGTTAGGATGAAGTTGTAGAGCGTAAGATGCTCGGACCCGCAGTAGTCCAAAGGACCAAGGATATGATAGATCTAATCAGAGGACGGCTGGTAGTAGCCCAAGATGGACATGATAAGTATGTTGATTTGACACGAAAGGATAAAGAGTATGAAATAGGGGACCTAGTAATGATATAGGTATCCCTTGGAAAGGATTGATGAGGTTCGGAAAGAAAGGAAAGCTAAGTCTACAATTTGTTGGACCCTTGGATATATTAAGACGTTTGGGAAGTTAGCATATGAGCTAGCCCTAACCCCGAACATGTAGCAGGTCGTAACGTGTTTCATGTATCAATGTTAAGGAAGTGTAATTCAGATGCCAGATAAATAGAGGCATATGAGCGCATAGATATGCAACCCGACGTAACCTATATGGAGCAACTAGAAAGGGTTATAGATCGAAAAGGAACGAGTGCTTAGGAGAAGGGTTATCAAACTAGTAAGAGTTTGATGGTAGAACCACAATGTGGGAAAATTGACTTGAGAGTTAGAAAGTGCAATACTAAGAAAGTATCCCTATTTATTTCTATCTGATTCCGGGACGGAATCCTTTTAAGGAGGGGAGACTGTAATAACCCCAATTTTTGGAAATTTTTGAAACCCTTATGAATAGTGTTTTTGCTGAATGAGAAAACTGTTCATGCCACGCTATGTAGGGGTTCTGTTATTGATCTTATGGGATATTATTAGTACTCTATGTGGTATATAAGTGTATGTAAAGATCGTCAGAATCCAATTCTGAACACTTGGATTTTTCCCGGAAATCCACTAGATACGGAAAGAATTGAGAAAAAGGTAACAGGATAAAAGGATTTAAATTAAAGGATTATAGGAGAGGATCATAAAAGGAATACAATATATTGAGAAAGGTTAAGGGAACCTAAGTAATAAGATCCCGGGTATGATCCCTCAAACGATAAACAAGAACGAAAGATAAGCGAACCGTAAAACAAATAAGTGACCAAGAGACAAGCTTGTACAAGAAGCCAGGGACTGTGACATCATCAAACCACAAGGTGTGGACAAGTGGGAGCATTATGACATGTGCAAGGTGACATAAGCATGACATGGGAAGGAAGGAGGTGTGGTGGCTTTGTAACCACACAAATTCAAGGGCAAGAAGGTAATTGACTAAAACAAGCACAAAAACCAAGCAACCAAGCCAAGTAAAATCATTTTCATCAAAAATCAAAAGCAACCAAGGCTTTGTTCTTCATTGCTCACGGCTTTTCACTATTCAAAAGGCAAGAGAAATTCAAAATCAAAGATCCAAGCTTCCTAAATTGGTAAGATAATTCCCTAATCATCTTCATGCTTAGTTAGGACTATATCATGAGTTTAAGCCATTAATTCTTTCTCAATCTTCTTCATTTAATCAAAGAAGAAGACAATGAATAGTGTTTTCAAGTTTTTTAACTTGAACTTTTCTTGGTTTTCTTGAAGATCCAAGCATTCTTAAGACTTCTCCAAGCTTCTTAAGGCTTCCTAGCTCCACCCACCACTTCAAGGAAGGTATACCATCTCCAAACCCTAGATTCCTATATATTATAAGATGATTTTGATTAGTGGGTTGATATTGTAGCTTGTTGTTATGCTTTAGAGTTTGGGATTTGGAATGGTAGTGAAATGGAATGGTAATTGTTGTGATTTTGATTTAAAGGAACTTAAGTATGATTAAAGTTAAGTTTAAGCATAAGTATGAATGATTAAATTGAATTGGTTGGGGTTGTTATGATGTGATAAGGATGGATGTTGGTTGTATGTTGGATTTGAGGTTGGTTTGTGGTTGGTTTTGTATGGTTTAAAATTTGGAAATCGCGTAAACATAGCCGTCGTAACGTCCGATTTTCTTTGGACTGTTTTTGTGCATAGCATTAGGACCCGAGAACCCCCTGCTAGATTATGACCACTGCCATGTTTAGATAGCTCATGTTACGAGCTTCGTTTTGATATGTAGTTCGTTCGATTCCGATGCACGGTTTAGGAGAAACGACCGTTTCAAGTAACGGCGTTTCGCGAACGAAACTTTTTCCCTCGCCTTACTTTGAAACATAGGTTAAAGACCAAAAAGGGTTAGTTAATGTATGAAACATTTATGGTAAGTGTGTTAGGCAGTTGGTAAGACATTCGCGAAGGAATCGCTTTAAAACTCGTAAAGGTTAAATTATTAAAAATGGTGGAGCCGAGGATACCCGAGTGACTTAAGCGAATCGGTGAGCGCAAAACAAGCGTTAGAGTCTAAGTTAGTTAAAGTATGGATTTACAAGTGATTTTGGTTTAATTCCAACTTACTTGTTGTTTATAGGTTATCAGACTCGTCCCGAGCCTTTCTCACCCCCAAGTCGCTCAGGCAAGTTTTCTACCCGTTATACTGTTGCTGTGATGTAAATATATGTATATGCATTATCTTGTGATATTGCATGATTGTTATTAGCAAATTTTGCGATATATTGGAGCATGCTAATATGGTATATATGCATGTCTGTTTCGTAATCTGGTTATCTATCTGTTGATTTCAATGCTTATAGTTGCATAATACCTATGCTAGAAATAAGCAAGTAGTTGCTTATACCCTTAGTATAGGGGATAAAAGGTGAACATATTTCTAAACCGGGAGTCGATGTTCCCGAGTATATTATATATATATATATATTTATTTATTTATATATATATATATGGATATAGTTTTTAAAACTATTAATCGAATAAGGTTTATTCGATAACTTTAACTTTATTTTATTATTGAATATTATTTTGAATATTCATTCGAGGACTTATGACTCCTTTTACTTTATTAATGAATATTATTTTGAATATTATTCGAAGGCGTATGACTCCTTTTATTTATTTATCTGAATATTATTTGAATATTCATTCGAGGGCTTATGACTCTTTTATATTATTTATTGAATATTATTTGAATATTCATTCGAAGGCTTATGACTCAGTTTATATTATTTAATGAATATTATTTGAATATTCATTTGAGGATCTATGACTCCGATTATTTGCTGAAATATATTCTTTATTTTATTAAAGAATAAGGTGTTAATAATCAAATTTATTTTCGATTATTCAAATAAAGATAATACTTTTATATAAGTATATCTTTGGTTATTTAATACTCGTTTCAAGTATAAATTTCAATACTTCTACTTCAATTATTTTTATAAAGATTATTATTTATGGGAATATTATTTAATTAATAATATTCAGTCATTTTCTAAATATTCTGGGGACTGATTTACTTCATTAAATCAGCTTTACTCCAAACACTCTATAAAGTGTTTTCGAGTCTTCAAAATGATTTTTAAAAGATAGAGCGGATCCCAAAACTCATTTTTATATTTAAGATCTTCCTTTTAAAGGGGATTTAAATACTCGTTCAAAACTTGAGGGATCCGGCTCAGTGGTGTATTTTACATTCGCAACGAGGTTGCTGTTTTGAGAAAACATCTTGATTACTTGCCCATCGTCGGGAAGTAAGTCCATCTATTGAGTCGGCATAAGCAACATGGGCTCAGTGGGCGTCCATGATAGTGTAAGTGGCTCAGTGGGAGTCCATCAAATGCATAAGTGGCTGAGTGGCAGTCCAGCATAAGGTCCTAATTATGACCAGGGTGATGACCAGTGGGGAATTCGTCCATCTACTAGTAGAAAAGGTTACTTATGGGTATCTTTGCCTGATCAGCAAGATATCTGGTTTATGCCAAAGGTTTTCTTTTCCTTCCAAATTCATTGGATATTGCAACTCTGTTCATACTTTACATAACAGAGGTTTCAGGAAATGTTTTAGAGATATATATATGTGGATATATATATATCGGAACTAAATAAAGTATCTCATAACTTTTTCATTCAATAATATTTCAAAGATTGAATCTATTCAAATCTTGTCTTGTAGTCTCATCTATGTGATGAACTTTTGAAACTGTTTATAACTTGAACGGTGGTAGTTCAAGTAGTATTGGGAAAGATATAAGTATATTGGGGTATTTGGTAACCTCATCTTTTAAACTTATATCTAATTAATAATTGTCTTATGAATGACAAAGATTTTCAGAAAAAAACGTTGAGACAAGGTTAGATATACGAGATCACCTTGCAACGATATTTTTTATACAGTTATACACTGGGACTTTGTGTATATTATGCATGGAAGAGGACTTCCAATATTTTGAAAAGTATATGTGTATATATATTGAATATTTTGCGACTTCATCGCATTAAGATATCAAACTTGGTTCATTTCTTTTGACCAAGACTTTCATGAGTATTATGAGTAGGCTCATATATTGTAAATCATTATACATATTATTTTGGTGGGCTTGCTGCTCACCCTTGCTTTATTTCTTCATCACACAACAACAGTTAGGAAAGATGGCCAGACTCCAGCAGACCCAGCGCAAGCGCGTGGGAAGCGTCCCGCGTCTTCCCGTTGATGTTGTAGCTGCTATAGCTGCAGAGGTAGATCTATTGTAGATCAGACCATCTACTTTTGAGAATCAATTATGTATAATTATAACTTGTGGCAGATAATGGCAATTAACTGTAAATTTATCAAGTAATCATTTTGGGTTGTAATAACTTTTAAATTGTGGATTCAAAGACTTGTACTTATTTAAATTTCATCTCTGAGACTATAACGGGTTGTGGTGTGTGTTAGTGTGGGGTCACAGCATAAGGTTATTTATTATTAATTAAGTGAAGTGATATTGTGGAAAGAAAGACCGTGACGACCCGGATCCCCGACCCCGGATCTGGGGGTGTTACAGGGGATATCGAATTTCATATTACCTTAATTGTCTTGACGCGTACGTGATTACCTTGCTGTGCTGTATGAGAAGCACCCTAATTCCTTATGCGAAGCGTCACTACACTTCACAAAATCTCATTTTTCATCCGGCAACGCCAACATAGGGAACGTCACCAACCTTTGCTTCGGTTCTTAAAAGTTGTTCTCACATTTCTCTGTCCATTCGAACTTCTCAGTCTTACGAGTAAGCCGCGTTAAAGGGGCTACTATCTTTACAAACTTGAACGAACCTCCGGTAGTGACCGGCCAATCCTACCTCTGGGAGTTGCCCTAACCATGGTCATCAATTCATCAGTGGTCCTTTATTCATTCTTGTCAGGATCCTCCACGAGATCCTCCTCAACAATAATCCCATCTAGGACAACATCCTCAACCGCTACATCCTCAATATCAACATCATCCGGTCCTGCATTAGGACACTCTATCGGATCCACAATCTGATATCCAATTAGTAATAAAACATCATTGCGCTGTTGCTCCTCAACCTCAGGGTTCGGAGTCCCGCTACTCTATACGATAACGAACTACGCTTCTATCGCTGCATTTATAAGGGTTCCCATAAGGGTTTTAACTGTCAGTACTACGTTAGGTAGTCCGACTATGAACTTGGCAAGAGTTCTTATTATCTTAGTGAACTTATTATCTTAACGTCCCATCATCTCTGAGGTTTATAACGCTTAGCTCTGATACCATTTCTGTAACACCCCCAAATCCGGGGTCGGGGATCCGGGTTGTCACGAGTTCCATTTCCCTTAACAACACCCAATCTTAATAAATAATCAACTACTCTGTACTGTGACCCCACAATAAACACACACACCACAAGTTATAGTCTCAGAGATGAATATCCAAAAATAATCACAAGTCGTTTTATTCCATAATTATATGCCAATACACCTTAAACAGGTTTCTGAATAAATTTACATTTCTTTGCCATTATTACAATTCATAAATATACATAATCTGATACATCAAAAGTTGAAAGCCTAGCCTATTGGTAGTTCCTACCTCAGCTATGGCGGCATCAGTGCTTCTAGAAAACTACGGAACGTCTCCTAACCTCTTGCGAATCGGGAGCTTGGTCCGGTTCATCTTGTCTATCTGATGTTGTGTGATGAAAGAAGAAAGCAAGGGTGAGCAGCAAGCCCACCAAAATAATATGTATAATGATTAACAATATATGAGCCTTCTCATAGTACTCATGAAAGTCTTGGTCAAAAGAAATGAACCAAGTTGATATCTTAATGCGATGAAGTCGCAAAATATTCAGTATATATATATATACATATATACTTTTCAAAATATTGGAAGTCCTCTTCCATGCACAATATACACAAAGTCCCAGTGTATAACTGTATAAAAAAAATATCGTTGCAAGGTGATCTCATATATCTAACCTTGTCTCAACGTTTTTCTGAAAATCTTTGTCATTCATAAGACAATTATTAATTAGATATAAGTTTAAAAGATGAAGTTACAAGATACCCCAATATACTTATATCTTTCCCAAATACTACTTGAACTACCACCGTTCAAGTTATAATTAGCTTCAAAAGTTCATCACATAGATGAGAGTATAAGGCAAGATTTGAATAGATTAAATCTTTAAAATATCATCAAAATAAAATGAAGTTACGAGATACTTCATTTGATGCAAACATCATTTTGAAAACTTGACCCTGCCAACACTCAACAATCGCCCAACCGTAGCCTTTCTATCGAAGTGCTCTGGGTAGTGTTGCAGAAATATCCAATTGGATGATGAACTCATTACGGGAGTTTATCACGCCAGGAAGACCACTTACGATGATCAGTCGTAGTAGTGCAACCCCACCATTTTCTACATGTAGAGGAGCACCTGTCGGATTTACTTGTCAACCGAACACTGAACTCCTAAGGAATGGACCGCCTTAGCGGAACTTCCAGGCCATTTGGGCCAATATAATAAGGCTGGGCCGGCGCCACTCGACCACTTACGCCACTCCTAGTTCAGATGAAATCCATGACTCTGAAACGTAAAGCTCGTTCCCCCTTTCCCCAAGTAGAAACTTGTTGATACGGCTCCACCAAGAAGTCGTATCTAGTTGGAAAGGAAAACTCAGCGATATTTTCCAGGCGATGCCTGTTAATGGATTAACTTGTTCCAAGAATTTTACTTCCCGAGTGTTGGGTAAGTAATCAATTCATTTATCAAAACAGCAACCTTGTTGCGAATATAAAACACACCACAGAGCCGGATCCCTCAGGTTATGAGCGAGTATTTAAATCCCCTTCGAAAGGAGGATCTTAAATATAAAAATGAGTTTTGGGATCCGCTCTAACTTTTAAAAATCATTTTGAAGACTCGCAAAACATTTTTAAGAATGTTTGGAGTGATGCTGATTTAACAAGGTAAATCAGTCCCAATATATTAGAAAATATCTGAATATTATTATTTAAATAATATTCCCATAAAGAATAATCTTTATAAAAATAATTGAAGTAGAAGTTTTAAAACTTATACTTGAAATGAATATTAAATAACCAAAGATATACCTTTACGAAAGTACTATCTTTATTTGAATAATCAAAAGTGAGTTTGATTATCGACACCTTATTCTTTAATAAAATAAAGAATATATCTCAGCAAATAATCGGAGTCAAAGATCCTCAAATAAATATTCAAATAATATTCAATAAATAAAATAAGCTGAGTCATAAGCCCTCGAATGAATATTCGAAATAATATTCAATAAATAAATAAGCTGAGTCATAAGCCCTCGAATGAATATTCGAAATAATATTCAATAAATAAATAAGCTGAGTCATAAGCCCTCGAATGAATATTATAAATAATATTCATTAAATAAAATAAAGGAGTCATACATCCTCAAATGAATATCCAAGTAATATTCAATAAATAATATAAAGGAGTCATAAGTCCTCGAATGAATATTCAAGATAATATTCATTAATAAAATCAAGTTATCGAATAAACCTTATTCGATTAATAGTTTTGAAAACTATAAACATATATATATATATAAATAAATATATATATAATCTACTCGGGATCCTCGACTCCCGGTTTTAGAAAATGTTTTCACCTTTGGGTCCCTATACTAAGGGTATATGCAAATTACTGCTATTCTCTAGCATAGGTATTATCAACTGAACCAACAGATATATTTGGCAAGAATACGAAACAGGCATGCATATATATACCATATCAGCATGCTTCAATATATCGCAACATTTGCTAATTAACCAACATGCATCTATCACAAGATAATGCATATACATATATACATCACAACAACAGTATAACGGATAGAAAACTTGCCTGAGCGACTGGGGGTTACGAATGGCTCGGGACGAGTCTGGTAACCTATAAACAACAAGTAAGTTGGAATTAAACCAAAGTCACTTGTAAATCTATACTCTAACCAACTCAGACTCTAACGCTCGTTTTGCGCTTACTGATTCTCTTAAGTCACTCGGGTACCCTCGGCTCCACCATTTTTAATAATTTAACCTTTACGAGTTTTAAGGCGATTCCTTCACGAGTGTCTTACCAACTGCCTAACACACTTACCATAAATGTTTCATACATTAATTAACCCTTTTTGGTCTTTAACCTATGTTTCAAAGTAAAGCGAGGGGAAAAGTTTCGTTCGCGAAACGCCGTTACTTGAAACGGTCGTTTCTCCTAAACCGTACATCGGAATCAAACGAACTACATATCAAAACGAAGCTCGTAACATGAACTATCTAAACATGGCAATGGTCAAAATCTAGCAGGGTGTTCTCGGGTCCAAATGTTATGAAAAAAAAGCAGTCTAAAGTAAATCGGACATTACGACGGCTATGTTTACGCGATTACCAATGTTTAAACTACTCCAATTAACCACCAACCAACTCATAACCATCAATACAACAAAACTTTACCTAAACCATACCACATCAGTCCATAATCTCCAAGGTTTTCAACTCAAACAACCACAATCAAGACCTATGAACTATAATCAAGCTTCAATTACCAAAACACTTCCAAATCAAACCAAACTACTAATAATCACAATCCATGCTTCTCATTTCACAAAACCAACCATTAAGCTTACTAACAAATAAAGTAAAGGCTAGGGTTTGAAGTTTATACCTTCCTTGGGAGGTGTTAAGTTGCTAGGAAGCCTTAGGGAGCCTCCTACAAGCTTGATCTTTCCAAAGAAATCAAGAACACAAAGTTAGGCTTTGAAGTTTCTAAAAGTCTGATTTAAAGAACTGTAAAAATGAGGGTCTTACCATGATTATTTGGACGAGACTTGTGAACAAGAGTTGTAGTCCATCTCAATACCTTTCCAATGAGCTATAGAACACAATATTTGAGTGAGAAATGAAGGAGATACAGCAGTTTTAGTGTTCTGGTTCTGTTTTGGCCGAGAGCATGAAGAACAATGCCTTATTTTCTTTTTGATTTTGATGAAAAATGATTTGCTTGGCTTGGTTGGTTTGATTTTTGTGTTTGTTTTAGTAAATTACCTAGTTGCCCTTGATTTTGTGTGGTTAAAAAGCCACCACATCTCCTTCCTTCCCATGTCATGCTTGTGTCATCCTCATGATGTCATCCTCCCCTCCTTGTCCTCTTCTCATTGGTTGGGTGACATCATCCTCTCTAATCCCTTTGATTAACTTCCTAATTGTTTGCCTAATGACCGCTGATCTGTTATACGGTTCGCTTAACTTTCGTTTTCGTTTATCGTTTGAAGGATCATACCCGGGATCTTATTACTTAGGTTCCCTTAACCTTTCTCAATATATTATATTCCTTTTATGATCCTCTCCTATAATCCTTTAATTTAAATCCTTTTTATCCTGTTACCTTTTTCTCAAATCTTTCCGTATCTAGTGTATTTCCGGGAAAAATCAAAGTGTTCGGATTTGGATTCTGACGATCTTTACATACACTTATATCCCATATAAAGTACTAATAAAATCTCAGAATATCCATATCAGAACCCCTACATAGTGTGGCATGAAAAGTTTTCTCATTCAGCAAAAACACTATTCATAAGGGTTTCAAAAATTTCCCAAAAATTGGGGTTATTACACTCTGTGCTAGATTTCAAGCTGACCCTAAAGAATCTCACTTAGTGGCTATTAAAAGAATTTTCAGATCTCTCAAAGGGACTCCAAATCTAGGAATTTGGTACCCTAGAGAGTCTGGTTTTGATCTAATTGGCTACTCAGATGCAGATTATGTAGGTTGCAAATTAGACAGGAAAAGCACAACAGGCACCTGTCAATTTCTAGGAAACAAGCTTGTATCATGGTTCAGCAAGAAGCAGAATTCTGTTTCCATATCAACAGCTGAAGCTGAATACATTATAGCTAGTAGTTGCTGTGCACAAATACTGTGGATGAGGAATCAGTTATTTGACTATGGTATAACTGTTGACAAAATTCCAATATTTTGTGACAACACAAGTGCCATTGCCATTACTGAAAATCCAGTGCAGCACTCAAAAACCAAGCACATTGATATCAAGTATCACTTCATTAGGGAACATGTGATGAAAGGTACAGTGGAACTTCATTTTGTTCCAAGTGAAAAGCAGATTGCAGACATATTTACCAAGCCACTTGATGAATCAACATTCACAAGATTAGTAAGTGAGTTAGGTATGCTTAACTATTCATAATCTATGTCATCTATGTAATCTGTCTTGTAGCCTGAAATAAATTTGCTGCAAGAACAAAGTTGGCTTTAAGGAAGAATTATCCTATCAACGGATATTCCCTATCCGTTGAAAGCCAAAATTGTTCTATCAACGGATATTCATTATCCGTTGAAAGACAAATACATTTCTGGTAATTTTATCCTTCAACGGATAAAATAGTGTTGTTCATCAACGGATAACTATTTACCTTATCCGTTGATGTGTCCCGTTAGTGAGTCACAGCCATTGATTCTTTTACTCAACCGTTGATACAGATATACAGTGTTGTATGTATTTGTATTTACGGTAGTTTTCAGAATTTCTACAGTTTCTTTTATTCCTGAACGGCTTTCACTTACTTAAAAGTATCATTTAATTGTTTTAATTTGTGTTTTAATTCAAGAAAGTATAAAAGCCCAATTGAATTCTTATTTTCACTTTACACTTTCTTGCAATTATCATTCTCTTTCTCTCTCAATTCTCAAGTTCTTCTCTGCAACCTCTACTCACAAAAATGGCACCAGTAGTCAAAATTATGTCTCAAACAGGATTTGTTTATGAAAAGAATAATTTCATAGTCTTGGTTGAAAAGAAGGAAGCCCATTCTGATTATCACAAGATGATGGACTTCATCAAGAACTGCAAACTAAGCTATGCAATGCTGGAAGCCCCAACCATCTACTGTGAAGTGATTGAGGAGATTTGGACAACTGCAGAGTTCAACTCCACAGATATGACCATTGCCTTCTCTCTCAAAGGTAAGGACTATTGCATTAATTGTGATGATTTACAATCTTGCTTTAAGTTGCCTGAGAATAATGCCATGACACCACACACTGATAAAGATGTCTCTGCTATGCTAGATTCCATAGGCTATGCTTTTGATTCTACTAGTTTAGGTAGTATTAGAAGGAAAGGCCTTAGGAAAGAATGGAGTTTTCTTGGAGATGCCTTTATTAAGGTTTTCTCTGGGAAGATTAGCAATTTTGATGCTATCACTTCATCTCTTGTTAATATGCTCTATATGCTAGTTTCTGATAGGTACTTTAATTTTAGCAACCGTGTTATGCTAGAATTAGGTTCCAGATTAGGTAACAAAGCTAATAGACCACATAACATCTACTTTGCTAGATTCTTTATGTTGTTGGCTAACCATGTTGCTGAAGGTTTGGTTATATCCAATGAGAATAATAAACTCAAATGCTGGGCACAAGAAAAAAGGGTCCTTGCAGACCTTTTGAGAATGAACCTCAACAGCCAGGTGCCATTGGTATACTTGCCAATCATGAATGCACCACAGGTAAGTGAGGTAAATGTTTCTATAACTCCTACTGTTTCCAACCCCAATGTTTCTTTTCCTTCTAGTGTGGCTATGGAACCTGTGTCATTATCCAAACAGGCTCCTACCAAAGCCACCAAATCTAAAATCTCCAAAGTCAAGTCAAAGAAACCTACCTCTGTTGTTTCTCAAAAGACAACAGTTGTAACAACTACCATAAACCCTGAAGGGAGTGAACAGGGTGTGAGTGGTGAGGGGAGGGGTGAACATCAAAAAGCCCCCCAGGATAAGGTGGGAGAGGTGAGTGGTACCCATTCCAGCCAAGCCACAGTCTCTCAAAAGACTGTAGTGGTTCAAAAGGAGTCCAGCACATCCCTAGTTGCATCCTCCCAAAAGGATGTAACTATTGAAAATAGTCCCCATCCAGGGACACAGAACAAAAGAGGGAGGGACACTGAAGCTAAACATTCACCAATTCAAGCCTTTTCAAAGAAGAAGAAGGCCAAAATCCTAGTTTCCACACAAGGGGCACACACAGCACAGATACACCCACCAGTATCTGTGCCTTCTCAAATTCAGCTTGATGTGATTCCAGCAAATGTGGAATCACAGCCCCATTCTCTCAATATAGACACACACCATTCCTCAAACTCTCCTACTCCCTCTCTGGATGTGGATATGATATTCACATCAATTCCTGATTCTCCCCCATTAAAACTCAGGGAGGAGCCCCACTCAAAACCTGGTGATCATCATCTTTTAGATGATTTGTTGGATCATCAGCCAATTCTTTCAGATGTAGTTGCAGAATCTGTGTCACCTCACTTAAAATCAATCCACACAGATTCAACAATTATATCACTTTCTATCTCTACATCATTTCCTTCTTCAACGGATATCTCTCATCCGTTGACAAGTGGTTGTTCTTCAACGGATAAGCTTAACAGCAGTTATCCGTTGATACCATCAGTTTCCACTTCAACGGATACTCCCTATCCATTAATGGCCTCTACACACTTAACGGAAACAACTCCAACTGTAGAGGACATGGCAACTGTACAATCAATTTTAGGCTTGAGGGAAGGGAGTGATTTTTTGAGTGAGAGGCTGGGTTGCTCCCAGGCAAAAGGAGAGGATGAGAGTCACCAAATGCATGCTATTTCTTCCAGCATGGCAAAAGTAAGTGAGAGGAGTGCCACCTTAGAAGGTGAAGGTGAGGGTGTGAGGGTGTGTGTGAGCCAGGGGGAGCCCCTGATGCAAGAAAAGAGAGAAATTGAGAGAAAGGCAGGTACAGAAGCTATAAGGGTGGATCCAGCCATTGCTAGTGAGTTAATGAAAGTGGATGATGCAGATAAGGGAAGACAATTTCAGCAACACTACAAAGCTGTCATTGATAACATTTCCTTGGATGCTGACACTTTTACTCACCCTGTTTCAGCCTATCAATTATTGGCTGCACAGGGCAATGTGGAGGCAGAACAGACACTACACATTGTACACACTTCAGAATCTCTTCTAAGAGACAAAGCTGCTGTCAACAGGTTGCCTTCTCAAGCTGGTGAGCCATCTGAAGAATTTGGAGTAAATTCTAATGATGATGACTCTAATTCTTTGAATGAGAGCATGAACTTAGGGGGAGTAGCAGGCCCAAGTTCTGTTCCTAATCTTCCTGCATGGGCATGGGCCAAACCATCAACACCAGGAGAGTTTGGTGTCACTTTGGTCAAACAAGTCATGACAATTCAGCAAGCCATTCAGGAGACTCAGGATGCTGGCACCAAGGCAATTCTTCAAGCTCATCTGGAATCTCTGCATCTCTTGCAGTTGCAGCATTACCAGCACAATCTAAGTGTGGATGAGCTCAAGCTGGACATTGCTGATCTGAAATCCTACAATGCTGAGAAATTGGATTCAGTTATACCCTATGGTACCATGCAATATTTGTTGGGGAGACTAAGGAAGGCCTCTGATACTGATAAGAGGTTGGCCAGATTGGAAGATAGGGTTCAAATAATTGAAGACTCCATGGTCACCAATATTCAGAATCAACAAACTCAAACAAATCTCCTCATGCAGCTGGCACAAGCACAAGGCTTGACCCCTACCCTTGATGATAACAAAAAGGGGGAGAATAAAGGGGAAGGGGAAGGAGAGCCATCTACAACAGTTCAGATTTCTCAAGTGCTAGTTCCTGGCATCACAACTTCTCCACCAATTCAAGTCAAAGGAAAGCTAGATGGAATTGATCTAATCCAGATAGCAGCAGCTGAATTGCAAGTCAAAGAGCAAAGGAAGAAGATTGATGAAAAGATGCAACTAATATTTGGTTCTACAACTTCTCAATCACAATCTGTGAAGCATAGCACAAAAGTGGAATCAATTATTATGGAACTCAAGCCAGTAGGGAGGCATAAGGATGGAGAAACTTCTTCCAAAGATCTGCAACCTATGGTTCTCAAGCCCAACAACAGATCCAATAAGGACTCTACAAAGAATCCACTAAAAGAGGTGGATTTTCCTCTTCCAAAAGCAGATGAGGACAAGCTTTTAGGAAGGAGTATTGCATATCTCAAAGAGACCATGGATGAGGCTGTAAGGAGAAACATGGCTATTATTTTCAGAGAGGGAAAGAGCATATGTGTGATGCAAGGACATCCCAAATTCTCAATAGCCAAGAAGGAAGAAACCAAAAGGTTGAAGGAAGAAACCAAACAGCTAAAGGCTGACAAAAGAGCACAAGCAAAGATTGAAAAACAGCTAGAGTCAAGTCAGGCTGAAGATCAGAAAGTAATTGAAGACAAAGGTGAAGATGAAGCTATGGGGGACATGGTTGATACTGAGATGGAGGAAAGAAGTAAGGAAGAATGGCAGAAAGGGAAAAGAAAGAAGGTCAATGCAAAGAGAAAGAAGGTAGATAAGACTGAAGAAACCCAATTAATATCCAAACCACTACCCTCCATTCCTGAACCCATTGTACCTGACCCCTTCATGAACATTCATGGTGAAACAATCATTCCCAAGGAGGAACCAATTGATTGGGACACCATCAAATTGCCCACCTTCCTAACCTCTTCTCCACCATCAAAGAAGCAGAAAAGAAGAATCAAATCAACACCCTCTAAAGCCTCAATCAAATTCACATAGAAGCCTAAGTCCAAACCTCAAAACTCTAAAGATGATTATGTTCACATCTGTGACATAAAAGAATTTTCAGACATTGAACTCTATCTGGATGAGCTGGAGGATGTAAGGGGAATAGCTGCCTACAGACAGCTACCAGAAAGACTAGTGTTCAAATACAAAGGAGCTGGGGAAAGAACATGGCCTCTTCACAGAATTCTGAATGAAGGCTACACTACCTTGATTAGAGTCTACTCAGCCATACATAAGGATTCTGGCTTTACCAGAACTGCCAGGACTGAGATTCTCAACAGGATTGCCAACATAAGGAAAACTTGGAGGGAGCCCAATGCTTTGCCTAGAACTTTACTCATTCAAGAGAAAGGTATTACAATTCACAAATCACCTCATTGGTTGATGGAGTTCAGAGACAACAAAGGAGTCAGAAGATTTTTCAGAATTGAAGATCAGCTAAAGATTGCCAGTAATGAAACTCTCAAGGATATGCAATCTAAGTTAGATATCAATGAAGAAGATGAAGCTGAATTCTACAGACAACTTCAACTTCAAATAGAGGAGAATGACAGGAGGCTAGGAAAGAAAACCAGGGATCAAAGGAAAAGAAAGTAATTTGCTCAGGCTAAAGGAGCACCCTTGGAAACAATGTACTTCTTCAATTTCATCTCAGCATATACACTTTTGCAGCACTTTTGAATTTCTGCTTTGTTACAGTTAATACATTTGTTAAGTGTTTTGTTATCATCAAGCTAAACCCAAATTTATGCCTACAGTTCTAGTAGACATAAATAGGGGGAGATTGTTAGGAATATGTGTATTAGTTTGATGATAAGTTCAGCAAAACACTTAAGTAGAAATCTAGTGTTTGTAGCCTCAACGGATAAGACCATCTTGGCTATCTGTTGAAGGAGTAGCCTTACTTAGCAATAAGTTTGGTATTGTAGCACATCTCACTCTCTGATTTCAAGCTGTAATTCTTAGATGTTGTTAGGAGATTTTCAGTCATGTTGACTACTAATGGATGTACAAATAGAAGGGCTAATTGTAAATATTTTATGCCTTGTAATTTTGTATAAGTGAAGAAGTGTCAACGGATATTGAAGACCTTCAACGGATGAGAAACTAAGCTTCAACGGATGTCTCTAATGCTTCAACGGATAATATCCATCAACGGATAAGTGCTTCAACGGATAAAGCTTCAACTCCTAGAGCATCAACGGATAAAGCCATCAACGGATGAAAGCTTCAACGGATGCACTGCTAGAGCATCAACGGATAAAGCCATCAACGGATGAAAGCTTCAACGGATGCTCAGTCTCATAGCAGTTGATAGTGACAGTTAACAAAGCTGACAGAGGCACATGGATTGACAGAGATGTGGTAGCCTATTTCAGGAACAGCAGAAAAAGCAGCCGTTTTTAGTCTGGTTCATAATGGAAAGTCAATAGATAATTCCATATTACACTGGATAAAAATGGAATAGAAACAAGTGGAGAACTATTGTCTTATTGTACTTTATCTTTGTCTTCACTTGTAAACTTGGTGTTATATAAACCAGGTAGTAGCTAGTAATTAGACATGAATTTTCCCTGAGCTGTTTAGAAATATCAAGAGAGAAAATCATCTAGTTTGTACTAGGAAGCAGCTGTGATTTAATTTTGAATCACAGATTTTCTGAAATAACACATCTCTGGTGGAACAACAAATCCACCAGAAAAGTTTTTAAGTTCTTTGTGTTCATTTCATTTGTGTTTAAATATATATCTGTCTGCATCAGCTCCAAGCAATTCACACACATTTGATCACTCAAACACTTAGTCTTACAAACTGCTCAAAACTTGAAAAAGTTTTGAGATTTACATTCAACCCCCCTTCTGTAAATCTCATTGTTAGTCCACTGGGAATAACACTTATCGATGTGGGATTTTACGAACACCCCCTCTTATAAACTCGACGTCCTCGTTGAGCCCACAAACACACATACGGAACCCGGGCAGTGCCTCTGCACTTTTGGCCGGGCAGAGCTCTGATACCATTTATAACACCCAAGCCCACAACCGAATGCATACTGGGACCCAACAACCCACCACAGGTTAGTCTGAAAAGCTAACAATTTGGTACACATTAGTTGTTGACTTGTATCTATAAAGGTCCCAAACACTCTTATTCTTATCGATGTGGGATGTTACAAACTGTAACAGCCCGCACATCCGGACTATTAAATCTAAATCAAAACTAATACAGTATACAATCTATTTATTGAAAATTCAATTACAAAGGTACTATTTCAAAAGCGTAGCTAACGGAAGTCCAGAATTCATTTTAGTCCAATCCTAAGTCCTCGAACTCCAATCATATCCAACCCGAATCTTAGACAACCTGAAATATTAAAAAGATGAGCGGCAAAGCCCAGCAAGAAAACAATCGATCCAACTAGTAGGCCAAGCAACTTATACACATATAATAAAATATGACAATCTATACGATACGATATACGAAACTAACACTTTCGAT